>NW_019385227.1:282608-325495 GCF_000671375.1 Centruroides sculpturatus | reverse complement strand
GTGCCCCTTCTTTACATCTGCTCCTTAAGCTTTTCATTGAGGTTTCTGGTGGTGACACCCACATACTCTTTGTTAAGACCCAATTGATCATTTTTGAATAAATAGACTTACTCAGCAAAATTCAATTAATTATTACATGTATTTTTGGTATAAAACATTTTTTAAAATTAGTATATCAAATTTTACAAAGTTGCCAATCATTTGTTGCAATAAAACTAACTGAATAATAATTGTAAATTTAAAATAATAGATTTTTCTGTTATATTAACTTAACCAAAAGGATATAATGTGATATTTGAATCTTTTTGATAAAAGCTGAAATGAGAATTTATTTTTAGTTTTGTTGTCTTACAATGGGTTTATATCTACATAAATTAACGCATTTGTGAAAAATGTTCTTTCCTTGTATAAACTGATTTTTTTTTAATTTAGGATCTCCTAGATATATTTTTAGATTAGAATTTAGAATATTTTGTAATTCAAATAAATGAATTTAATATGAGATGTGGCTTAACTGATTACCTCTAGTTCAAATTGTTCGACATCTTATTAATTAATTAGCTGTATCCTAAAGCAATAAGACCATTGAAATTTAAATTTTCACAAAAACATTTTCAATCAAACGTTTTTGTGTACAATTTACTTTAATTTGATTGGAAATTAAAGTAAATTTTGTGTGTTTTAGGAATGACATTGGAACGAAACTGGAAATGGCATCATAAAACTTAGTTTTTGTCTCGTGATAAAGTTTTATCTCTTATTCAAAAACAAAACAAATAATTATCTAGGTTAGCTGGATTTTTTTTCTACAGNAAAAAATTTGTTAGGCTAAACATCAATGAAAATTCAACGCAAAGTTGGTTAATAGTGATATACTAATAAACTAATTACATGGGATATACTAATATCCTAATATACTCTACTAATAATGTATCTTTTCCCTTCTTTTCGGTTATCCGATTTTTTCAGTTATCCGACCAATCTGAGTCCCCAATTGAGTCGGATAATCGATGCTCTACTGTAGGTTCTTTTAATGCTAGTCTATAAAAGCAAAATATCCTGTAATTTGTCTTAATTGCATCACTTAAATGTTATCAGGTAGTTATTGTTACCAGTTCAGGCAAGTCCCAAAGCAATTACAAGTAGAATCTACTGCATATAATACATAAGATCATTAGAAAGCAAAAATTTGTTTGCAAATTTAATGTCAAAAGAAAAAAACTAATAGATTTGTCTTTTACAAAAATATTAATAAATTTAAAGAACAATTACCTGTGTGTGTGTTCTTCCTATTTTAATGATATCATTAAATTCATTGGATTTACTTCTTAATGCATCTAAAAGCTGTTTTAATGCCGGAACGAGAGACAATTCCACCTCCATCGCCGCTGCAATATGCATCGCCGTAGGAAAAGTGTCATTGGAACTCTGTAAAAAAACTTTTACAGTGAATAAAAATACTTTAACTATTACAACATCAAGATTATGAAGCTACCAGTAACTTATAAGAGTTTATTGATTATGTCATTTTTCTTCTGCTAGAAATAACCAACATTAAATTATAAAGATTTTCTCATCAATAAACAAAAAGAAATGACATTGCATATTACAAAAAATGCTTGCTTCTATTTGCCTTTATTAAGGAATATAAATTCTAATTTCAAAATAATTAAGAAGTCCATCTAATTAATAAAACAATTCTGGAATGCTAGGAATAGAACATTATCATTAGTACCGGTGATTAGGTTAGAAGATATCTTTAGTTCACAGTAGTCATTCGTCATTTGAAAATTAGCCAAGATTCAACATTTGTCGTCGTGACGATGTTATCTAATTAATGCTAATTCTCCACAATTCTCTTTGAACAAGATAGAGGAATGGCTAGTCTCGCATATTGAAAAGCACCTTGGCTCTACGTGTCCAGAAATATATAAAAATTTATCTGTCGGTGTTGAAGAATTTACATTTTACTCTACATATCTATTTTAAAACACAAGTCTGACATAAGTGTGGAGAAATCCTTGGAATAATGCTAATCCTAATGTAAATCATGCATGTTCTAACACGAAAACTGTGAACAATGTGAACACTTTGGTGATAAACGAATACGACAAAAGACAAACATCATCATTTAGAATTTGTGGCCGTCGTTCTCGTCAACAATGTGAATGCAGACAAATTAAACTGCTAATTCCGAATAAAATGTTATAGTATTGCATTATAATTTCAATCTGGTTTCATCTTATTGATAACAGAATAACAAATATAGTTGTTTATCCTCTTCTAAGACAAATAACATTCAACATTTTACTTTAATACGTTCATTTTTTTCAATACAGAATTACTCAATATTAACTTACTGTTTTAATTCATTTGATTCAAAATTATAAAACTATAATTGAAAATATGAGATGTAGCGTTTCAGTTTTAAAAAAAACATGGAAAAATTGCTTAATTTTAACTCAAACATGTGCCATTTAAAGAATGATAAAGCAACGACCATCTGAAAGTTCAAAACTGTTTTGTCTGAAGGTTAAATAGTTTTTATGGCTCTATATTTTCAATATTCACGTTGTATGAGTACAACAGTTCTGAATTAATCTCACTAAAATCAATCATCTTGATTTTAACTTAAGGAGCTTGGATATTTGATTGTAAAGGTACAGAAAATACTTACCTGACTTTTATTTACATGATCATTAGGATGGACAGGTGTTTTGCTTCCAAGTTTACCGCCTAATATCTCAATTGCCTTATTTGAAATCACTTCATTAACATTCATGTTAGTCTGCGTGCCAGAACCCGTCTGCCATATGACCAAAGGGAAGTTGTCCTGTAGTTTACCTGCTATTACCTGCAATTGACAAGAGGTTTATTGTTAAAAATGCCTTAAAAATTTTTATAATACATTTTAATAATACAAAATTAAATATTAACTTCATCAGCAGCTTGTGATATAGCATTTGCAAGTTTGGGATCTAATCCAAATTCTTTATTAACTTCTGCTGCAGCCTTTTTCAATATTCCAAATGCTTTAATAATTGGATCCTATGAAATATAGTAAAAATTATTTTGTAAATTAAAACAATAACATTGACTCGTAATTAAATAACCAATAAAATCTATAGAAATTGTTATTATTTTGTACGTACAGGCATTCTTTCTGAAGGACCACCAATATTAAAGTTCATCATAGACCTCATAGTTTGAGCTCCATAATATTTACTAGCTGGAACTTTCAATTCTCCAAAAGTATCGGACTCTGTCCTGAATTCTTCCTAAACAAACAAGCAAATATAATACATACATACATTAGTGAGAACTTTTGTTATTAATTAGACAGATTAATTAATTAAATTCTAGAATTTGGCCTAATATTAATTATTGGCATTTATCAATAGATGACAAAGCAGATTAGGCATCAGCCTACCACTTTCAGGGCATGGTATTAAATCTGTGGTTGGAAAAACCTCAGGTATTTTTTGGGGTGATCTGTTGTGGTACGTTGGGCTCTATCCTTTATCATTCAACCTTCGTGGGCCTAGCTGAACTACCAATGGGCATGATTGTATATGAACTACAAATGAGCATGATAAGAGGGCCCACAAGGTAGAAACACCTTGTGGGCCCTCTTAGTGTCCATAGGACATGAAACGTTTGTTTTGCAAGGAGTTGACCAGAGAGAGCTTCAATGCCAGAACAACATGGATTGATAAAGGGGACAGCATTGCAAAACTGATGGACTTTCTGATAGAAAAGGGTATTGATAAGACTGATAGTAGCAAGCATCTGCACCCAGCCATAGGACCAAGCTGTGGGATCCTCCTGGAGGGTGGTGACCCGCACTCTGCAGGGGTCAATATCTACGTAGACTAACGGGCCCCGGATTGATAGTGGTACCGGAGGCTCGTTCATGGTTTATAACCAGGGTGGTAAGGTTCTCCACCAACAGTATTTTAGGTTAGACAATCACTGTTGTAATAACCAAGCTGAGTCTCTGGCCATCTTAAAGGCACTCAAGTACATCCAGAAGACACCCAGACAATTCACTAATGCCAAGATAAAAATCATAACGGATAGCAAGGTGGCGTTACATCAAATTAATAGGTGTAACGTGAACCTCATAATAGTTAACGACATCATCAGTACATTGGCATCCTTGGATCGGGCATTGGACATCACAATGGTATGGATAAAAGGCCATTCTGGCAACAAGGGGAATGATCGTACAGACTTCCTCGCAAGAAAGGCGATTTCCAACATAAACTCAAGTGCTTACTCAAGGGTCCCAGTCAGCTGGGTTTTAACACAACTGCACAGCTACTTTCTTAGCTGCTGGCAACATCAGTGAGATAATAGTACCGCTGGTAGGACTACCCACAGTTTCATTCCATCGCTGAAGGAAAGGGCAAAGTTCTCCTACTTCACCCCATCCTATGTACTTACTCAACTATTGACCAACCACGGCAACTTGCATGCATATCTGGCATGCTTCCTAAATAAAGGTAACGGGTAATGCCCCTGTCCTCTCAGGAAATTGGAGGATAGTGCCCTCTCTACAACATGGAACGGGTGAAGCCTCATCGCAGTGGTCTATGCTGAACTCGAAGTGTGGCCATGTTCTCCGGACTTGTTCCTCAAAAATAAAGACATTTATGAAGCCCTTGTGGACTTTGTATGTAAGATTAAAATTCTCAGTTAACAGTGCACCCGTGGGTCTCCCCCATGTAGTAGTCAATGGTACCGCTGCTGTTTGGTTAACTGGTTACTTTGTTCAGCAGTTTCTGTGGCATCAATTATAGTAGGATTCACTAATTCTTGGGATTGATCTGTTGCGTACTGTTCTTCTCATTACACATTTTTAAGGGCTTAACTCCATGTGTACTAAACCATTTGTATGGTTCTGTAAGTTGTCATGTATTCCTGAATATTTTGTATATACTCATTTGTTGTATTGCTAGTTTTCTGATTAGCAGCACTGCTTATGTTTTGTGTTTGGGTTCATATATATGGTCCCATCAGCTCCATGTGATCCCCCAACCACTTTTCTTCCCTCCTTCCCCCCTCTCCCCTTTTACTTTCCGGGCTATGCTGAAAAGCGAGGCTGTCACTACTGTAACTGTAACTGTAACTGCCCATAGGACAGAGTTAAAAATGGAAGCTGTTCCTTACCGATTTGGAGTAAACTTAAACACACATAAATATATATAATCAGTTCTAACATAAACAACTTTAATTATATCATNGAACGAATCAAAATAAATAGAATAAAACTAAATAAAGTAAAATAAAATAAAAATACAAATATAATAACATAACATATAGAATTACATCGACCATGCGCTATGTATCAGATTTTAACAAGCCATTCCTGATCATATACTTCCAGGCTGATGATAACCGTTGGCATCCTTCTAGTTTAAACATTTTTCAGTAAGGCTAAATTTATATATTTTAAACTTTTCTAAACTCAATGCCAGAATTAGTGAACACACCAGTGTAACAATCCTGGCCTCAGCCCATTCAACCACTAAACCATCAGTTTGTGCCACTCTGGATAGTACTGTAGAATAGTGCCCCTTCTTTACATCATGCATAAACTCCTTAAGCCTTTTGTTTCAGGTTTCTGGTGGTGACACCCACATACTCTTTGTTAAGACCCAATTGATCATTTTTACGTAAGGTGTATGTGTGGATAATATTTAATGAGTCTGAGTGTATGTTGAAATGAAATATATTACCAAGCATAAAAAATGTTAAATTTCCCAATATTTTTTACTCCCAGAATTCACTATTCAGGTATTGGCACTCTCAGTTGTAACTGTAATAGAAAGGTACTTTTTAAGTACAATATATCTCGAATTTAAACTTTAATTTTGCTAATGTCTGTATCGGCAAATTCGAATAAGGATTTTCTAGAAATTATTATGAGGGCCATTTAAAACACTTCATATCCCTAATTTGATTTCTTTAGAGGCATTATATAGATGTCAAACAAAAATGTTAGTAGTAAGTAGTGAGATGAGACCTCTAAGATGGTGCCTTCAGCTGTGGCCAGATATGCCTATGCATTAATGCAGTGGTTCTCAAAGCGGGTGCCGCAAGAACGCCACAAGGGTGCCGCGAAATTTTTAAATAATTAAATTAAAATTACTTAAAATAATTGAATTAAAGTATTAAGTTAAATAAATAATTAAAAGATACCTTTATAATAATAACTTTTGTTTTGAATGCTTTTGTGTTGTTTGGAAATAAACTTACTTACTTTAATAAAAAACTTTTATTTTTTTCAAAGTCTTCTCATCCTTCATATCTTTACTAACCGTAAAAAGCAAAATAATAAATAATAATAATAGGGGTGCCGAGAATTTTGTTTAATAATTTCAAGTGTGCCACCTGACAAAAAAGTTTGAGAAACACTGTCCTAAAGGATTACTTGCACAATGTTGGAAAGATCTCTTTTGCCCCTGGACAGATGTTATACAGAATATCTACTTAGACATTTATATGTACAGTACAACCTAATTGCATTGTTCCATTTATCATTATTTTTTCCACTTATAATATCTGACTTATTTGGTCCCAAAACTATCTCAATGTAAATAGCATTATTTTTTCTTACTTAGATTAATAACAATTTGAGATATTTATATAAGCCAAACGATCACTGTAACGAATTGGGCTATTTTTCTGATAATTATAATTATTAAATTTAATATGAGACGGTGCCTAAAGCCTACCTCTAGTACCAAAAATTACTTAGAATTTAATTATTAATAGTAGCAGAAGAAAGCCAAATTCATTACAGCAATCATTTGATTTTTTCTTATTTTCATCAATTTTCAAATCATCATTTTATTGCATCAGTCATTGGAAAATTATGGTCTTGATCAACATTTTCCCACATTGATAGATTTTCAAATTTGAAATGACTATTTAGTAGCTTGGGGAATGAATGCTTAACACAGCCAAGTGTCCCTTGTTTACTTAGTATTGCCTGGATTGCCTGCATGTTGAAAAATCAAACTGTCATCTGCAATACTCCATCAAAGATTCTACAATACTAAATTAGGAAGGCTGGCATCAGTGTCTTTGATGTCAGTGTAACCAAGGTACAAAGCCCCATCTCTCAAGTAGGGAATGAAGATACTGCCAGACCACCTTTCTTGTCATATAAATATGCAACATTTCATGCTAATTTCTTAATGTTATATAAATGAAACATTAGATGAATGTAACATATAATTAAAAAAAAATCTCAAAAAAATAGAAAATAATTACACATTAAATGTATTTAGAAGAAGGAAAAACAGTAAGTATAATACTATTACTCCATGATACTACTCAAGACCCAAATCAGAAGTATGTACTGTACAGTACCTAATCTCATTCTACTGCTCCCCAGCAGTAGATCTTCAACATCCTTACATCTTCCTAGAAACACAATTTTCAATCTGCTTCCTTCTCCAATCTGGTTCAGCCCAACAGAAGATCCCATGGGTTGCCTGTTGAATGAGCTCATTGCTGCCATAGACCTATTTTTAATCAATACTAGCCCCTCCCTACATTCTTGGCAGTATCAGGGAAAAATGGATTGATGTATACTTAGGATATAACGCAATTATGAGATAATCTCTGCAATGTACTATGCTAGAACAGTCAACCCCAAGCGATCACAGATATATCAAGACAATCATCTCTAACATAATACATAACAGGCCTATGAGGCTATGACAATATCCACCAAGACAAATTTAACAAATTATGAGGAAAATATAAAGCAAATTTGGTCCCCTCCCATGTTCATGGATATTTCCTCAGATTCTTCATCTCCATGTTCATGGAGATGAAGAATCTGATTGATTATCTTTATAGGATGCTACATAAATTATATTTCCTGTCCACAGAAATAAAAACAAAGAGGATCTTGGCCCCTTGGTAGACAGACAAGCATGCACGATATGCAAAGCGCCATTTGAGAAGCAACAGAAACCCCGATATTCAACATTCACTCAGACAACATCTCATCTTGAAGACTAAGGAGTACAAAACTGCCATCAATAGAGCCCGTTCTGCTTCTTGGAAGGAATTCTGCACCTCCACTTGCTATGCTAAACCATGGTCCACCCCCACCACATTGTTATGAAGATGATGATATCCTCAGGCATCCCTCCCACAATGGCCACAAACAACTTCTTCACAGACACATACAAGCACATTCTTAAGCAGTTATTCCCTCCTGATGATATGAAGATATTGATAGATACAGAATATCATCAAGAAGTTAGGAGGCAGGCCAACAAAAAACTGCAAAATGAAGATGACAAACTCTTCACTAGGAACAACATACCCAACAAACTGATGACCAGTGTGCATAGAAAAAATAAAATGAAAATTCACCACAAACATTTTCAAACTCCACCACAGTTATTCTTCAGGTGTTAAATGGACGTCCAATGGAACGTAAAAGCTTTTGGAATACAAACATTCAAACAATCGTTCAAATTACACACACAAAAAAATTTTAAGTGTCGTGTTGCGCTTGCACATTCAGATGTTTAGCAGAAAACAAAACTATCTCCTTCTCACAATTTATTCATGTAGAAATAAAATTAGATTTAAATGTGTACAGCCTCCAACCATCTTAGGTGCTCTGTGGGGATAAAGTGAAGATGATTCTTGCCCAGTTGAAGTCTGCCACAATGTTCAGATCCACAATGTATGTAGCAAGGGCTGTGGTAGTTCTTGCATGTTGTATATCTGCAAGATGCTCCCCGACAGAGGATCTTCAACATTCCTTAAATTTTCTTAGAAACACAATTTCAAAATTTCAGTAAAATAAACAGAAAAAAGTCCCTGACCTGGACAAGGTTACTAATTTAATGGCCATTCACTCTTTTAATGCCATTCCAGTTTCATTCTCAGCAATCTACAATAAGTGCCTTATAATGGGATATTTTCCCAAGGCTTTGAAAAAGGCCTCCAAGCTGATCAAGAAAATCATCAAGAAGTTAACCACTTCTCCCAATGATTTCAGACCTATCTTCCCTCTTGTCATTTCTTGACAAGGTTCTGGACACATCGATGGCTAACAGGATCATCATCTTTATGGAGTCTCTCAAAAGAGCCAACAACCATGAATTCAGACATAGATTTGTTCTCCTTTTTGGGGTATAATGAAAAAATGTGTACAAAAATAGTTCAGTTGTCACTTCAAATGAATTGAAGAAGCTGGTTAATGTTTCCAGATGGTCCACACCATTTTGACCTAATGTCACTTTGTCCATTTTCTTTGTTAAGAGGCCAAAGAATTTCACAAGTGTTTACAAATGGTCACAAATGTTTACTGGACGAGGGCACGGCAAAGATGAAAGGTCTAACCAATCATCTTCGGACTTCGGCAGAATTCTCCTTTTTAACTGGATGGAAGTTGCATGTGCAGCTGGCAAGGTGGAGGAGGTTGGAGTTATTAAAATTTGAAATCAGACTGTTGCTGACCCCCTAGAAGAAGAGACATTTTCTTTGCAAGTCACTTCAACTGAGTGCCAACGCCTGTCTTTTTCCTAGCTCGCTTGACAATCTCACAGGCATTTCCAAATTTAATTTTTTATTTTTTATTTATACATGTATGTTCAAAAAACAAAGCATGGGGATCAACAGGGTGCAAAATGGGCTACCCACAACAGTATCCTCCTTTTTAGGCATTTGGTGGCCATCACCAAATGCCTTTTTAGGCATTTGGTGATGGCCACCAAATATGTAGTCAGTCACTTGGTGAAGAATCACTGCCATGACTTTCAATGGATTAGATTAAGATAACCAAGATCTCTGTTTTGTAAAACATTTTGTCATCACAATAGAAATCTATAGCTTAATTTTCAGCTTAAGAGAGAATATGGTACATTACTAAAAAAGTAGGAATTATTAAAAAGTAATAGCATATTTAAACTTAATGGCAATGTTGTTAAGGACTTTTTATTTTAAAAAATTATGAACATAAAAAGTGCAATTTGGGCAAAATAAATGGAATTTTAATTCTTGAAAAATTTTGCACCTTCATACAGTATATAAAATACTAATAAAATTAAATAGTAAAATAAAAATAAGAAAATAAAATTAGTCTATAATATGTTAGCACAAATCTTAAATTCTTTTTTAAAATATTAAAAGTGTTAAATTATAATGTATATTAAGATAATTTGTTCCTAAAAATAAAATCGCATCAAATCCTCCTTTATTTGACATCTAATAATTGATTTTACAATTTAAAGAGCAGAAAACAGTCACTCAACACTAATTTGTGTAGGAGGCAATGCAGCTACAGAAAGAACAGCCTCTTAAACAATTTATGTATATTTTGGTATAACTTCCATCACTTTTAGCTTTGAAAAACAATCAGTTTTTTCAATTTCTTTTAAAGCATTATTAAAATCTATTTTATACTTACTCAAGTGTCTCAGAGGATTTGTCATTTGAATATGGCAATGCTTAGTGCTTTCCTGTTCATCTCAGAGTTTTTCAAATTTATTTCCAGAATATGATGATGATGCTGTCTGAGATGACATAAATACACTTCATTTGCATTTGAAGTTCATCCACTTCTATTCTCTTCATTCTTGTGGCACATCACTTAAAACATATCTTGCTGTGCATTGTTGATCTTCTGTTAAGATAATATAAAATAGATACAAGTTTCTTACTTCTTCCCATTGATTATCAGACAGTTACTTCTGGATATATCATGTCAATAAGGAATGTTTTCAATTCTATGATACATTTTATCATCAAATTAATGCTATCCTGATCGTGTTATTTGGTCAATTACAGCACATTTTCCTGATCTCTTCAGAACTGCATTGTTCTTTGGTGCTTGAGCAGCAATGACAACACTTATGCACTACAGCAATTATATTTGTTGCATACCTTTCTTTAGACCCATCACAAACGTGTCCTGCACAGAACATATAATGCACAATGGCGTAGCAAACATAACTGGTGCCCAGGGTACGACACTATATTGGCGTCCCTTCCCCTCCAGAAACAAATCTTGTTTCTCTTAGAGACCATTTGGCACCCCTCTGTGAGTGGTGCCCAGGGCATAATATTGCCTCTTGTCCCCCTCGTTACGCTAGTGAGTCTTCTTTCCGTATTCCTTGATATACCAAAAGACTTACTAAGACACCTTATCTTGCAGCCGAAGTTTGTTATTTCAAACGTTTTCGGTCATGTTAAATGACCTTTCTCAAGACAAAGAAATAAGAGAAAGCAAAATAAAAGATAAAAAACTGTATAAATCGAATGCTTAGTACAAATGACCAAGCTTTTCGAATATTTTTGAATTAGCTTATAATCCATTGCAATTTATGATGTCATTTTTAACTTTGCAACGGAAGTATAAAAAATCCTAAAGAATACAGTTGACCCCCCTATAAGATATAGATACGTTCCATTCTTTAGGAATCCGATTTCTTACGAATCCTTCCAATCACAACCCGACACGTGTCAAGTTTACGGACTACGGCTGTTTGAAAGATTTTCTTCCGTAAAATTAATCGATTCTAGACTAATCCGACTCAACATTTCCAAAATACGTATATTTTTTTGCAATTTTATAGGAATCGTAATTATAGGGACCGTAATTATAGGGGGGTCGACTGTACATAAATATCTAAAAATCATAAGTACAGAGAGTTACCACCTCCGATCATCATGCATAAATACATAGCTTAAGATATAAGGATGAATAGTATCTGCTTCCTTCGATTATTGAGGTGTCCATAAAATCCCAGTTACGGACTCATGGCGACGTAGTAAATTAATGTATATAGGAGTCACAGGAAGATGTATCAAGGACAGGTTAGCAAAACACCAAGAAAATATAAGAAAGAAATAACCATGCACTGCGCTGGCCACCTACGTTTTAGCGGATCCGCAAGACGTCAAAGCCGAATGGGACCAAGCAAGACTACTGCAGGTAGTTCGAGACCATAAACACCAGCATTACGCGGAAGCCTCGCAGATTTGTAAAGCAAACCATGAGGGCCTTGCAATCAATTTTCGAGAATCAACAAAAATATCGGCAGCATGGTCCTCTAGCTTAATATAAACTCCAAATCAACAATAAACCTTAATAATCGAACGAAGCAGATACTATGCATCCTTATATCCTAAGCTATGTGTTTATGCGCGATGATCGGAGGTGGTAACTCTCTGTACTTATGATTTTTAGATATTTATTTAATCTTTAGGATTTTTTATACTTCTGTTGCAAAGTTAAAAGTGACGTCATAAATTGCAACGGATTATCGGCTAATTCAAAAATATTCAAAAAGCTTGTTCGTTTGTACTAAGTGTTCGATTTATACAGTTTTTTATCTTTTATTTTGCTTTCTCTTATTTCTTTGTCTTGAGAAAGGTCATTTAACATGACCAAAAACGTTTGAAGTAATAAACTTCAGCTGCAAGATAAGATGTATTAGTAAGTCTTTTGGTATTAATACTATGCAGTCTCAAACGAATTCCTTGATATCTCTGTCTTCTTTCCAGCTCGTCTTCCTCGAATGACGATTTTTTCCCTTTCCTCTCGCGCCAGTCCCTTTTGACCAATCCAGTGTCACCACCTATTCTCTAGTGACCCATTGGACCATTGGGTCAACCAATTACAGTGAGGTCAACAGAACAAAGGCTGGAAGTGAAATTTATGAAGGGAAAATGATAATTAGATAACAAATCAAGTAGCTTCAATAACGCTTGCTTGGGAGTATTTAAATCAGAATCACAAATCACATGTAAACAAAATAAACAACTGCACAAGAAGTGTCAAATTTGAATGAGCTAGTGCACCGCCTGCATGCACCACTCATTCCCTCTCGCTCATTTCCAAAGCGTTTGAGTCACGGACGAGATTGTTTGAGAAGAATTGGTTTATTTTGATTTTTAAATTTAATAGTTGGCGATTTTGCATGCCCCCTTTGAAAGGCGCCCGGGGCACGTGCCCTACTTGCCCCACCCTAGCTACGCCTCTGATAATGCATAATTGAAAGTTTTGAAACTGATTCTGCTGATGCCTCTGATCATCATGTCTCTTCTCCACAGAGATACATCTTTAAAGCAACCATATTATCCTCATTTCAATAATTGTTCAATGATTATTTGATTTTTTAATTGTACTTATGTTATATTATCTGTCACTATGCACAGTACAGTAGACCCCCTATAAAACAAGTTTATATAATCCGGATTCGTATATAATGGCGAAAAAATTGCGACTGTATTCGTATAAACATGCTAAAAGAGACTTCTAAATAACGGTAAAATGTCATCGCCGACTCGTGTCACGATAGGATTGCACAAACCGTTGAGTTTAAACAAGCAGCACACCTACTAAAAACCATTTATTGTTTAACATCCATAAAAATTTTATTTATATTAATGATGTCTCCAAAGTTCAGCAAATTTTTCGCATAAAAATAATTTATCAGGAAACACGCGCGTCCACATTCTATGCACTGCTCCAGGACGAAAACAAGCTTATGCAATGGCATCGTTAAACGGTGCACACTTGGTAAGTAATCACACTTTTTTGTTTATAGCATAGTTTATATGGATTATTACCAAAAAATTATAAGTTTTGGAAATGTTGAGTCAAATTAGTCTAGAATTGATTCATTTTATGGAAGAAAACCTTTCAAACAGCCATAGTCCGTAAACTGCATACGTGCCAGGCTGTGATTGGCTCATGTATTTAATTAAGGACTTGTAGAACATCAATTTCATAAAGAACGGAACATATCTACCATGTTATAGGGGGGTTAACTGTATTTATTCTTTATGTAAGTTAGTCTTTTAGAACATTGAGCACAGTTATCTGATAAATATACTTCAGTGCTGAGCCTCAGTGTCTTTAACAGCCAAAGAATAAATTACAATTTGTCCTCCAGTCTCAACAAATTGTGCATTAATTTCAAATAATTGTTCTTAAACAGGTACAAGCATCCATTTTCAAATAAATAAATTTCCCAAGAAGATTTTAGTAACTGTTTCTGCTTGTTTGCTTCTTGTAGTATATGATCTCTCGTTATTTCTTTGAAGAGAAACTCCATTTTTTGGGCCCTTTCTCCATTAAGCCCAATAAAAGCCAGACCTTAAAAAAATTTAAGAAACACAAAGTTCTTTACCACCATTTCAATGATGTAACTTTTAAATCTATCAACAGTCAGTGATACCTTATTATTGACAAAAAAGGAACTAACTAAAAATTTACTTGGTGCACACAATGGCACTAGTTGTCTGTCCTGCACACTATGACTTTCTTCATTTTTTTATGACAATTTTAGGATGATGAGGATGTAAAAGTGGCACTTAAGATTTGATGCTTTTGTAAGAGAATATGATTTTCCTCCAGTAGAACTGCTAATCTTATTGAAGATTTGTTCTTCACTTCCATGAAGAACTGAACATTGGCATAAAAAATATTTTCCATCTACAGTAATTGAAAAATATTCAAAAACAGCTGATTTTTTTCTTCAATCTTTGAGCTATTTGACTAATTTAAAATTATTTTATTAGTTTAATCAGAAAAGTAATAATAATTATTCTAAAAAAAATCATTCAAATTTAAAATAAGTAATTATTTAAATTTTTAATCATCTAGGCTGCAATTTTTTATCATTTAATTTAAGAAAAATCATGTGACTTCCATTACAGACCAGAAGATAATATATAGTTAATCCAGGTTTTCAGCCCCTAGCCCCTAAGTTTTTTGTATCTGGTGTCGATTTTAGTAGTATCTTGCCCTGTGCTTATAACTCCTAATAACTTGTCAAGTCATGCTGGTCATCTATCTAACTCCATTCTATAGAAAACTTTGAGTTGAAATCACTGACCTCTGGACCAGACCAGACATTCATATATAGTTAATCAAAGCCTCTGGCCCTAAGCTTTCCATATACGCTCTTGATTTTCATTTATCTAACTCCATTTTCAAGCTTAACAAAGGACAAATAAATATCAGATGAACAGCAATAGGAATGTAAAGGTTTGCAATTTAAAAATTCTAGTCCAACAAAAATTAAATTGGAGGAAAATCATATTTGTGCTGTTTCAACTATAACAGTATTTTCTCCATCTCCTAACTTCCCCACAAGATCCAGGATGACATTTCTACACCTGGCTGTGATTCATTTTGTTTGTGACCTTGCTTAACTATATTCTCTAATAGTCACTCAGATAATCTACCTAACTCTTCTCTTTGAAATTTTCAAAGTAAAAATCTTCATTAAGTCTGACCTCTTGCAAGATATGACATGTAACCATCCTCTATCTCTCCACCCCTTGTCCTTTCACAATCAAAATTTAATAGCATCAATGCCTCTTATAAATAAGCTACCATGCCAAATTTTGTTTCTTTATCTTCACTTCGTCCTGACATATTAAGCTAAATAGATGCCAACAGAAACACACAAACAGAATTTTTTTGCCATGTTTTTTACTTTTTTGTCTCAAAATATGGAGATTTGCAAAAAATTTAAGTTAAATTTGACACAATTCCATTACTTTCCCTTGTTATGTATACATAACAGCCAGGAAAGTAAAAGCAAGCCTTTTACCATTACAATTTAGAAAATTATTCACAACTAAATTTAAGGTTTTAAGTTCTGACAATACATGAGCAAAACTCAATCTTAGTAAACCATGTTATACTAATGAAAAACAGAATAAAAGAAGAAAGAAAAAAATGTGAAGCAGAAAATACACATGAATACAACACTACTACATATTAATTTTTAAACTGAGTTTGGCAGTATTTATTTAGAATTATTGTCCATTTTAATTTTTATTATAGCCTAGAGATGCATTATTTCTATGATAATTAAGTTTTAAAAAAAAAATGATTTATATCTTAAATGATGCAAAAAATGTAATTTTGTTTCCTCACATAGTAACTTAATCATTGTATTTAGAATTTCTGCTTATCAATCACTGTCCTTAAAATGAATTTATATTATTAGTTTCTATAATCAACACAATAAAGACTCATGTAAAAAACCATACATGCACACAGTTCTGCAGAATGCCAAAATTATTTTTATTATGCCATTAATTGCATATAAACATCATAAAAATAACTTTGGCACACTGAGATTATTATACTTGGCACTCAGAGATTATTGTTAATTGAAATTTTTATGATGATTACATGCAATTACTTGCTTACAATCATGACAATCATAAAAATTTCAATTAATAATCTCTGAATACAATTGTAGAATTTTAAATATATTCTCACTGAAAAGCAAAAACTGCATTACTTCATTACAGTATATTAAATTAAAGCCAATCAAATTAACACTTACTATATTTTAAGAAAGTTTTGAATCTACTTACTGAAAGGAATTCTTTCACCCAAATCTTTAGTAGTGTATGTGGCTAAAAAAACAAAAAATATATTCTCAACAATTTATTACAGATATAATATATTAGTAAAATTAAACTGAATCATTAAATTTCTGAACAATTATTAAAAATAAAAATATATAATCACATATTTCCATATTTTTCAATTTAAGAATATATATATATGTTACTGTGAATGGCTGATACTTGGCAAATGTCAGCATTCACGCAGTTGTTTCGTGTATGTACGAAATATACACTGGCAAATGTTGACATTCAGCATGCACTGATGGTGAGTGTTGAATAAAAATATTTTTATTACGTTAAGACAAAAATGCAACCTTTTAAAACAAAATGTGTGTCATCCTTAACCTATATCCGGTGTGAAAACTCCAAACGAAGATTGGCAAACACTTTTGATGCCCCTCCTGGGCTCTTCTTCAGGCCAAACTTATTGTACTGGATTCTTAAATTGAATGTTTTTAAATAAGAGCGTGCTCTGCTACTAGAAGTTCAAATAAGGAAGGTAATCATGTGCCTTTCCAAATTATAATTTCTTTATAATTTATATTCATGGAGATATGTTGTGCGCATCTTATAATAATCTTGTGTATCTTATAATCACTTGCCGTTTCTAAAAATAATTTTTAACTAGTGGGGATACAAAGTGCGCATCCCATAATAATCCTGTGTATCGTATAATAAATTATGATTCATCATCCAATAAATACTGCCACGCTGTTGAGAGATTCATTTCTTCTTTAAGATTGATGCAGGTTAATTTGCGATCTGCTTTGTAAATCTCCATCGCTTCCAAAGTTCTAAGATGTTCCTGATGACGAGTGGTGTGGATGACCTGTGCCTCATTAAAAATCGGGGTTATGTCCGGGTTTGTTGCATATGTAGACAATGCTGTCGTATATTTGTTGTGGGTGATATCCGCTTTATGTTCCTTTATCCTAGTGGCTAATGGATCCCATGTATATAGTGAAGTTTAGTGGATCCCATGTAAATTAGTTGCCTCTGCTATCTTTCATGCCAGATATAGGTTAAGGACGACACATATTTTGTTTTATATGACCCGGTGTGGAAGAAATCCTTGGCAACCTTTTAATATGTCAAAATAGAAAAAAGCTTAAGTAACAGTGCATGTAAATAAATGGTTGAACCCAAAATGAACAGTACATTCTAAATCATTAAAGAAAATAATACAAAATAAACTTACACATAAATTATGTGATTAACATTATACAATCTTATTTATTGCAACAACTTAAACTGTTATGGCACTTTGAATTGCACAAGAGTCCCTTGCTTTTACAACTGCATTTATTCGTGGAACACTTCTTTTTGCAATGACAGCATGTATAGCCTTGCCCTCCACTTTTTGAATTAGCTGCAGCTACTTCTCTCAGCAATATTTCTTGAGAATAAATCTCATCTGCGGAAAGTAACTTTTCTTTACAAATAATGAACTGATTACAGGTATAAAGCTGCTTGAGTGTACCTTTTTTGTTTGCTAATTTATAAAAGTCAAAGTCTTCTATTCCAACAACAACTGCCAACACATTTTGGACATCTGTACGACCGTGGTCGACATCAGGGACTTTTATTCATTTGGTATCACCAATTTGAGAAGAAGGAAACAGCAAAGAATTTAGTGGTTACAGAGAGGTGACAGTCTGTAGCCTCTCTGTCGATGTCGGCTTCTCAAGTGTCGTTTCAACCTCCACCAAAGCTTATCTGTGCTTGTCAACATACACTGACGATTGTTTGAATGTATAATAATATAACCAAATATTCAGTCTTTCACCAGCATATTTTGTGTGTGTCGACATTTACCAGAGAATATTGACACTCTAATTTTGGTCTTTCACAGTAACATATATGTCAACTAATTTATTTTTTGTAACAAAATGTTAGAATTATACAGAAATTTTTTGTCTATATTGCTAAGAAGCAATATACTAAATTGACAAAAGATGACAGGTTTTAAATGGCCTAAATAAGTAGATACAGTAAAAATATGAATAAAAATTAACACTAATACTATTAAATTTATTACTAATTTAAGATTATACTAAAAAGAGTGTTTTTCATAATAATTTAATTAAATTTTTTTAATGAGAAGCATAAACCTGTATAATAGTTATTTTTATAATTAATGAATATAATATTTTTATAGTGTACAATTGGCTAGGATACATTTATGGATTAATTCACTACTGTATAGGAATATTAATTCTTATTAAAAACTAGTGATGCCATGAATAATGATTTTGCTGAATACCGAATATTCAGCTACGCTCTCAGCTGAAGCACCGAATATTCGGCGGCCGAATGTTTGGCAAAATATGTGTACATTTCACGGGTGACAGGTTACCTGTCTCATTGCGGTGGGTGCAGTAACAACACCGCAGATGCATTTGTTCTATTTGCGAGTAGATCGTGTCATGACATGCAGTATTTGTTCATTGTTACATCAAATTGTGTTACTAATAGTCCTTATTATTAAAAAATATCACTGTATCACTTTATATAAAAACTATTCGCCTACATCGGACGGTAGACCTTTACAAGTGATGGTCAGCAAACGCAAAACAGTATCCAAGCCTGACAGAATTCGCTAAGATTTATCTATCATCTCCCTGCAGTAGTGTATATAGTGAGAGGCTACTTTCAAAAGAAGGTATAGTTTATGAGGAAAAGTGAAATCGTTTGCTATCAATAAATGCTGAAAAAATTGTTTTCATTCATCACAACTTGCCACTGATAGATTTTAAGTATTAAATGTAATAATGTGTGATTAAAATAAATACGTTTTTAAGTAATATGTGCATTTTATTTTTATGATTTGGTATTTGGCCAAATAGTATGAAACATTCAGCCGAATACCAAATAGTAGCTGAATATTCGTGGCATCTCTATTAAAAACTTCAAAATTAATGTTATTTAACTCAAGTGTTTATTATTAAAAATAATCAATCAGAAGGATGATGCCTAGGTTGTAGCTTGGACTAAATACTCTTGCTTACTCTAGCAAGAGTATTGCGTCCAGTCGAGCTAATGGACCAATAGAATTTATTGGGTATAAAATATTCATTTAAAAAAACCAATAGAAAACTTTTAAAAGGATGATTTGAAAGACAAGAGAAGAGTATATTTATAGTAAGTAAAAATCCAAAATCAAAGCTTGAATAAATACAATAACTCATAAAATCAAAATCATTTGCACTTTTCCAGCAAATTGGTTTAATAAACTAATATACAAATATTTTCAGTTTATTTTATACATCTGAGGCAGATTTATAAAATAAACTGAAAATATTTGTATATTAGTTCATTAAACCAATTTGCTGGAAAATTGAAAATGATTTTGATTTTAACAATTTAGAATAGTCCTCATAGGTTTAGAAATAAGTGGATACAGGAACACAACAAGGAATACAGAACAAGGATACAGGACAAGGAAAACAGTAAAGGAAAAGTGGTAAAGTTAAACTTCTAACCATAAGAAAGACTTGTGGCTTCTTTTGCAAAAGAAGTGTTGCAGAATAGTGATAAGTGGATTAAATATTTAAAACAACAAAAAATAAAAATAAACAAATTGTGATTTATCTTTGAAAAATTTACATTTAATATATCCAATATCCTTTTATGATTTTGGATGGGCATATTGATAAATTTAAATAACCAATTTTAATCATTATACCCATCCAAAATATAAAACAAGCATTCAATTTCAATTTTTTTCTTTTGAATTAATAAAAATATTTAATTTATGAAAAAGTTACCTTTTAATCTTCTGAGGGCAAATGGTTTACTAATTTCAAAAACTGGCTTAATATCTAAATTTTCTGCTGTTATTGTTCCTTTTTAATAATATTTTCAAATTCCTCTTTCAATAATGTTTAAAATATTTTATTTTAGTTATTTATCTAAAATAAGTTTTTCTTCAGAAATGTCTATAGTTATCTTTCTTGCTTAATTAAGTCAATATAAAATATTACACCAAATTATCACGCAAACTTTAAATCGAAAATTACTTAAATTTTTACCAGTGATCAGCTTTGTGTTGAGAAGAATATATTGAATGTTTAAGTTTGGTTATTTCAAATAATTACAAATTATTTGTAGTTATTTCAATTATACATACAAAAGACTAAATTAATTCATTAAATACAGGGTAATTATAATTAAAGTTCCACTTAGAAATGGCCATAAAATGAAAACTACTGGACAGAATGTTATCAAACTTGGTAATAGTGTACAGGATGTCATGGAATTTTATTTCCTGTGAAAAAGTTCAAAAACTCACCACCAACAGAAAAACGGCACTGTCTGCAATATTATGAAACAAAATAAGATATAAACACATCCTTGAAAATGTTTTTAATCAGTTTAAAACACATTACAGAGCATGTTCAATGTGGTGTCCACCATTTTTGATAAGCAAGTTACATCGCATTACTGTGTTCTCAACAATAGCTCAGCATATCAGGACTAACCCCACAAACAGTTTCATTTTAAAACCAATTAAAAGCATTTTCAACAATGTCTTCATGTCTTATTTCATTTAACAATATTGCAGACAGCGCCATTGTTCTGTTGGTGGTAAGTTTTTAAACTTTTTTTTTCACGGGAAATAAAATTCCACGATGTCCTATACACTACTACCAAGTTTGATAACATTCTGTCCAGCAGTTTTCATTTTATGGCCATTTCAAAGTGGAACTTTAATTATAACCACCCTGTATATCTATAGTATTAAAATTTTGACATTTTAAAATCATTTTACATTCTATCAACTTGAAAGAACTCTTCCAAAAGATGTAAGTAAAATAAATACTTCAGATTTAAGTTCAGATTTGTTAAAACTGGAAGAGCTGTTTCTAAGAAACTGAAATATAAAGAAAAATTTAGCCTGCTAAACCAAGGCAGAAAATAATGACATAAAAAGTAGAGTGAGAGGACAGAAGAGCCTGAAGAATAAATATCCAGTAACTTTATTAATATTTGCTAGAAATTTGAATAAAGTCAAAGACTAAAGAAATAAAAATAATAATAATTTAAGCAAAAATATTAAAATAAGGAAAAATAACCTTGCAGAAAAAATAGAATTTACTGTATTTGTTAACAAGAAAAAGGTGTAAATTTAGAATACATTACAGAATAAGTCAATAAGAGAATAAAGAAATACAAAGTTGATTTAGAGAGGAAAGGAGGAAAAAAGATCAAGAGTAAGTAGGTCGCTGAAAAAAAATCAAAGCCATAATTCTTGATCACTATATTGTCAGTCTATGACCAATTTTAAAAGAACAAACATTTCAATATTTAATTTATGAAGTGAAAATAATTTGAAGACATACAAGAAATTTCATCTTTCATATCTTCTTCTTCTTGGTGCCATATCAGATTCCTGACGTCGGCGACACCTGGCGTAGGTTTGTAATCCGCCAAGGTGTATACTAGGGAAAGTTACTACCCAGAGTGGTTTCCCGTTGCCTTCTCTGGGGCGCGATGTTACGCGAGGGGAACTAATGCCTTCCGGGAGGACTTTTATGGGGCTATTTAGTCGTTATTGGCAAGGAGAAAACCCGGAAAACTCCAAGCAGCCAGTCTGTCCGATCGCGGCGCGAACCCACGACCGAACTCCCAGTGTTTAGGGTACGAAGACCACTCGGCCACTGGTGGGCCATCTTTCATATAAATGGTAAAATATTCATATTTTTAAAATCTGTAAAAAGAAATCTATGAGAAAAACAAATTGAATAGATTCATTGATAATATTGGAAAAATTATAAATGAAACTGTGTATCTTTTATTAAATATTTATTTTTAGTGAAATAATATTTATTAACAAGAAGAAAACAGATTCTAAAAACTGGATTTTTAATAAAATGTAAGAGAAACCATTATAAAAATATATAATAAAACTACAAAACTTTCTTTTTCTGATAATGTTATATTATTTTAATTTTTTCTATTTTTGTAAATAGCAGAAACATAGCAATGGCAATGAATGGCATTTCCTATATTAATGCTATTCTGCTCCTCACTCTCTGCTGGTCTTCACAGCTACCCCACTCCAGTTTAAAAAGTAAACATCATGAAAAGACAATGTCACAAGCAGTTGATCACTGAATGAAACAAAAATAAGCACATCAAACTCAAATCTTAGGCTACCTCAGGGCTTCTTAAATTATGGGTCGCGAGATTTTAATGCAAAATATTGAAAATAATTTGGGAGAGTTTGAAAATGGCATGCTTTGTGTCATAGGATTCATGAGTTGCGCTTTGTGTCACTTCTGGTGCAGTGAGACAACGATTCAGCAACACTGATTATAGTGTGAACTAGTGTAGTGTTGTCACTTTTCAGTGTATTCAGTTGTCTCTGTTCCATTGTAACACAAGAGTGAATTGTGGTAGTACACAATTGTTGTTTTTGCAAATTTGTATACAGGTATACCTTGTCTTACGTCGTTCCGGATTATACGTCATTTGTCAAAAAAGTATATGGAAAAATAAAAATCAAGATTAAGTCATTTTATTCGACTTTACGTCTGTCCGCCACAAATATTGAAGTCGTAATATCACTAGAAAAGTGTTTAAAGCACATAAAATCATATTAAAATATATACATTTACAAGTATGTACTGTATTTACAATACATGCATTCGTAAATTTAGATTACTTTTTCTGTATGATATTATAAAAACTAAAATTTATTTGTTTGTAAGCTTAAAATAGATCCTTATTAACCATATATTATTAAAAATGCACTAATAAATAAAATACAGAACCAGAAATAGTAATTTATGGTTTAGCCTAATGACAAGTAAATTCGGAAACAAGTAAATTCAACTTACGTCGCCTCTCCTGGAACCAATTACCGACATGAGGCAAGGTATACCTGTATATCTTTATTTTATATTTTTTGGGTTGCAAAAAAAAAAATCACAATCACAAATGGTGTCGTGAAAAAAGTTTAAGAAGCCCTGGGCTACATGAACAGCCACAAAGTAGAAAAGAATAAATTTAATATTTGTTCAGTCTTTTATTTAATTGAGCATTGTCCTGTGTATTACTAACTTGCATATGTCATGCCAAGAGTTGCCATATCACTATGGTAGCTTTTTGCACAAAAATGGATTGCTAGTGATCATGGGCTATTGTGCTTTTACCATAGCCTATCTTCTATGCTAAGTCTATGCAAGCCGTAAGCGATGTGGGTAACCCCACATTCAAACTTCTAGCTACATCTCTGGAATAGGAAAAAATGTGTTGAAAAATTCAAAAACTTAGAATAATATACATATCCATAGATCCTTTATCATCAATTATATAGAATTGAATATATTAATTACTGAATGAGATTCAAAATGCCATCTAGAATCCTGCTTAATACTAACTGAATTAACATGAATAATGAATGGTAACAATTTATTATTTTTAAGCAATGGTAACTTTAATAAGAGTGAACATAAAAATTGTTTTTTAAAGATTTTATAAGGCTCCTATCTTCATTAAGTCCAATAAATGCTAAAAACTGATCTATTATCCAAAATCCATTTCTTCAAACAATAAAGAGGTTGTCAAAAGAAAGCCTTTTAAATTAATAGAAGAATAAACCTGAAAATATACAAAACATACAATCAAAAGAGAACAAACATTAGACTTTACTTTTTGACACTAACTACAATTTAACACTTACAATTCCATAATGCAAACCACTCAAGAATTACATTATGAAAATAGCAGCACAATAAGTATAAGAACAACCATTTCTAAAATGGCTGTGGATTAATAATCATCATTAAATGAGCAATTTTTATTTTGTACATTGCTACTTTTATTCTTTAATGAAAAACAAAAAAAATAATGAAAAAACAAATTGAGCTGAAAGATTCATAAACTACAAATATTATCATTGGATCAGGATAATTTTAAATCTAACTACTTTCTAACAGTGTTATTTCTAATTTTGTTTTTGTGGTCTATTTAGATAGCTTATCTGTAACTAACTCTCAAAAATTTTTTGTTTGATTCTTTTTTCTTTTTCTGCAGATTCTGTAGAAATCTGTTTACTATACAGAGTAGTCCATTTTAACCAATCCACTGGAATAACTAAAAAATATACATTCTACCAAACAAAAAAAAATCATTGGACCAAAAATGCTAGACTTCAAAAGAGATTGTTATAATCAGTAATAATGGGATCAAATTCATTTTCTTAAATACACACTCTTATTTTTTATTGCATATTATGATTATTTATCAAAAACAAACTTTTATCTACAACTTTTTCAAAAAATATGCAGTTACTAGGCGTTTTATGTGGCCATCATACCACACATGCATACATCTGTAGATATTTGTGAAGTTCACTGAAAGAAAAAAAAAATTAATTATTATTATGAAACTATTATTTGATGAAATCATTTTTTCCTTCAAATAATAAGCTGATACAAAAACTTGTGTAAAAAACACAAGCAATTATTTATTGTGACATGGTCACAATGCCAGGCTTGCAATTTTTAATCACATTTATAATTTATTTAATTTAAAACATATGCTCTCCACATCAAATTAGTAGTGTCTTGCCCCTGTACATCATACTTTTCCTTTAACAGTAGAGTCATGCTAGTCAGCTATCTAACATCTTTCAGGGGAAATTTTGAATTGAAATAATGTGACTTCCACTTTGCATAGGAGTTTGTATTTAGTTAATTGGGACCCCCTGCCCATAAGGTTTCCATATCTGAGCTCATCTTTCATCTGTCTAACTTTGTTCTCAAGGTTAAAGAAAGACAGACAGAATGATAGTGGGAATTTATGTCTACAATTTTTTCAAATTGCAGCCCAATTATTTATGGTTACCTAATAGGTCCATATTTTTTCTATGGAAATGTAAATGGGCAAAAGTTTCTGGAATTTATAAGATATATTAAAGCAACACTGGTCGTTTGTGTCAATCTTCATACAAGATAAGAAAGAATGTGAATTCAGTTAGATGGAGCAGGACCCCATTATGCATAAATTGTAGTAAATTATTTAAACAAAACTTTAATGGAAGGTGGATTGGACGTAAACCAATACACTGCAATAACTTGCATGATTACTGAACTTGACTTCATCTATCTTATTTGTAGGACTTTTAAAGAATATCTATAAACAGGAATAAAAAACTAGAAGATATGTTCATAAGAATTCTAACAGATTGTACAAACACACAATGGATATGTATTACTAAAAATTGATACATATTTTGAATAGAGAATCAATTGATGCATTCAGCAAAATGATGTATTTAGATATCATTTACCATAACATAAAAATAACAAGCACTCATGTTAATTAAGCATTCTACTAAAGTTTAATTAAAATAAAAAATGTATTAAGTAAATTTAAGATAACCTCAGGTTATGGAATGAGTTTCTATTAGTTCATTATTTGATAAAAAAAGAAGTTTACTTTTTTAATGAACTACACATATCTCCTCAGACACACATGCAGTGTGGCAGCAGGCATGTAAAAGTTCAAATGCTCTTAAATTCTATAAGTACTGTACATCTTTAAAAAAGTTTTAGATAAGTGTTTTTTTACTGTAGAATCATAATAAGCAATAAAAAAAAAGGGTTCCATTTAAGAAAATAAAGTTGACTCCATTTTCACTGATTGTAACACTGTCTACAGGGCTATCAAAAATTTTATGGGCCTAAGAGTGGAGCAGGCCCCTTTTCATCTTCACAAGCCTTTAGTTAACTTTTTTGTAAAAAAGTGAAACATTGTTTTTTTTATTAATAAAGGAACAATCCATTTTATTAATAATTTAATTTTAATTAATTTTCTGTAAGTAAAAATAATGTTAATTTTAGAGTAGGAACTGTTATGGGCCCCTAAATTTTCTCTGGATAAAATGCAGATTCCTCCCCTCTTAATGGACTTGACCATCTGTGATGAAACTGAGAGCACCATCTTATGGTTATCTTAAAGTCTAACATTTTGATTCAACTTTTTTTTGTAAGATCATATTTTTTTCAGTTATTCCAGTGGATTGGTTAAAATGGACCTCTCTATATATAATCAATAGTTGTAGTTAATAATAATATTAAATTACTTTAATAATTTTCATTTTTTTAACCATTTTGAAATTCAGAATATGAAAATTTATTGTTAACCATTGTAAAAAAATCACAAATACTCATAACATATAAAGTAATTTCTTGTTAAGTATGTTATCAATTATCAAAACTGATAAACACAACTTTCTGATTGATAATAAACAAAACTTCTTGCACAATTTATCATCTTCAATGTGAATTATATATATATTGCTACAATTCACTATAACAAGAAAATGTGATAGAATAGGAAGCCATCAAAGTTTAACTTGGAAATCACCTAAATTGAATCTAACTTTAAGAACAAAAACAAAACAATTTCAATTTGTAAACAATTATTTAAAATATGCTATGATGCTTAAAAACTAGAATTTTTCCATAGATTAATATCTTTTTGATTGCAAATAAAATTCAACAGTTTATATGAAATTCAAAAATACACAGCAATAATAATATTAGTTCAATGCAAATCGAAACTTAATTACTGTATTTCCATAATTAAATTTATGTTTTACACACATGCTGTATACCAATTGAAAAGACAAGGTTGCTAAAATTGCTATTTTCTTTAGTACACACAAAAAAAAAATATATATATATATATATATATACACTGTATATATATTATTAAATTTACAGCAATATCTCAGTGGCATATCAAGGATTGAGAATATGATCTGCTCAAGGCAAATTCAGAGGAATTAAGACACATGCCCCCTGCAGAATCATAGCTCTGGGGACTATGAGGTGCCATATGCAATTTATATAATATAGGCTTTTGCTTTCAGCATATAAACTTAGGCAATTGTCATATTTCTTACATGTGAACTGTAGCTAATAGGATTAGTATGACTGGACAAGAAAAAAAAAATAATCAACATTTTTTCAGCTTACCCCTGTAGCCCCAAAGATTAATTCCTGGCTATAAGACTGGTCCCATGTTTTTTTGAAGAATGTCACTCAATTACTTTAGAATTATTTTAATTTCTTAATCTTACCTAACTGAAGTGATGCATTATTATTTTTATTTTAAAGTAACAAAAGTGATTGCTTTGGTATCAAGGAATGCTGCAGCATCATAAGCATCCTCCTGGATATGCCCGTATAATATCTTTTTAATATTGTTATACAGTAGAGCATCGATTATCCGACTCAATTGGGGACTGGGGTTGGTCGGATAATTGAAAAGTCGGATAACCGAAAAGTATGAAAAAATCCATTATTAGTGTAGTATATTATTGTATCCCATGTAATTAGTATATTAGTATATCGCTATTAACCTACTTCGCGTTGAATTTTCATCGATCGCCTAACAAAAAATTTTTTAAATAATAATCGTCGCTATTGTATCGTTAAAAATTAGAAAATTAAGCTTCGTTTAAATACTGGCTCCCTTTCATGGTCGAATGAGTGTTGCCAGCTAAAACACGTAAAAATAATATTAAAGTAGCCAAGACATAGCCAAATATTGTAGCGCCACATCACTAGCGGACATTTGAAATTTGCCGACTAGGACGGTCGGTTAACCGAGGTGTCGGATAATCGAGGCTCTACTGTAACTTCATAAAACAAGTAATCATTTCCCACATAAGCAAGAAAATACAAAACTACATGAAAGCAAATACTTTCATGTAGTTTTGTATTTTCTTGCTGGGTATTGGTTCTATATAGTGCTTATTTACATATACCCAGCTTGAGTAGCTTAATTGATAAAGCAAGATGCATTGAATTATATATAGTAGTAAATTTTTTAAATTTTCAATCAAATTAGGAGCAACAATTACTGAAACTTCAATTAAAACTTAGTCAATGAAATTAATACAAGGTTACATTTAAATATTTAAAAAAAATATTGATCATAAATTTTTAACACAAAAATTATCTTTTGATTTTAGTTTTAACTAAACAAAATGCTATAACTGTTGTAAGGTTCTTGCAAACTGAACATTGAATGTATACATCTATCATGAACGTTTTGGAGAGAAATTTTAGCACAAATTATTTTTAATACACCACAATTTATTTATAATCGCTGTATAAAATTAATTGACAACAATAATTCAGATTTGTATCTAATTAAAACATTCGAGAATTTGTTACGATTAATTATATATATATATATATTTTATTTATTTATTTATTTTTAATCAAAAATACATCGCTCCGAATCGACATTATTCTCCTCGTATGCCTGGATAACCTTGTGTTTGTACAATAATTTCATTGTTCGCTTTTAATAACCGTATTATATGTATAAAAGAAACGATGACGTTAAATTTTAAGCCAATTATACTCGATTACATCAACAAAGATGGATAGAATGACGATCGAGATAAATCTAGATACTGTATTTATATAGTAATAATATCGCTGTTGAATTATTACTTTTTAATCGGTAGCAAACAGCAAATATTCAGAGTAATCATCACTCGTGTTTGCTATTTGTTACCAACGACTCTCTCTATCCACTAACGGCAGGTACCAAGCATTCAGACCCGCTGAGTAGATTCCAATTTCGAAGATATTTCAGCACATTTTTTTGCATTACAATTTAGGCACAAAATAAATACAAACGCTAGAAGAAATGTATTTATTGTTGCGTAAAAAATGTATGGTAATTGTCGGTTTTTTATGAATATTGTATTTTTTACTTTATGGTGTTATAAATAAACATTTATAAAAGAATCTGACAGTGTCGAATTTATATACTCGGCTGAAAAGGGCTTTTGAACAGGACGAAATGCATTCCGGGAAATTTTGCGTTGATTGAATAAAAACTCGAAAAGGTGTGTGATGAATCTGTAATTAAAACTGAAAAGCCAAATCAGGTTATTTATTTCAAAGTATTTATTATAATTTTAATTAGAGTTAGCTGTAGTGCGCGGCTTCGCTTCAGAAAATTAGGCTACTCGTTGTAAAAGAAGTGAAGTTAATGTTGTACTCGTATAAAAATACTCTTTTTCCTCATACACATTTTTATGTACAATACCGTACATAAGTACTTACAATGAACTTATGATAGATCCCACCAAAATTAACTTTACGTCAAAAGAAATTCTAGAAGCTCGTTAACAGTTTAATATAGATAAAAATGGTAATACGTTCAGTACTGCGTAAGTTTTTTGTCCAAACAACAGGCTGATCAAATTTAATTTTAACTTTAACGAGCGAAAATGGACATCAGAGAATGACCACATCAGTTTATCGTGTTCGAAATTCACTGGTTCACTTCACATCATCGGCTTTCAGAGCAGAACTTCTGATTCGTGAGAAAGACCCGATAAGAACAAAGTGCAAACTATTTACTTATGCTAACGATTTTATAATAAAAGAATTAAGGTGATGATGATAAAAACAAATAATTTTAAAAATAGGAATTGGCATATATCTTTCCAAGATTACTCTAATTACATGTGGAAAGTTTCGTAGAAATTGGTTCAGCCGTTCACACATTCGAACCGAACAAGACGTGAATTCAATCTTATATACAGACGAATATTTGAACTTCAAAACCAAAAACAAGAATTTGAGTTTGCTGCATTAATTTTTAATAATTTGTTATATATTCAAAAGAAATTTTAAATTTATATTTTGTCCAAAAACTTATGTATTTATTTATAAAAGCATCATTAAGAATTACGAAAATTACAGAATCCGCATTAATCTACTTAATTATTAATATTTTAATTATTATGAATCGATAAATCGTTATCGTGTTATGTATTCAACGTACGCGTAATTCTGAAATTACATGCTTTTGTCCTAGGATGCATTTTTCTTCTTCTGTTAACTCCTTGTATGAGTTCCGTTGTCGAACGAAAAGATTAATTTCTGTAATTGATTATACGACACATTCAAATCATTACGATTTTCGATACAGTACTGAAAATCCTGTTGAAAAACTGAAATATTTTTAATCCTTCAGAATAAACTCTCCTAAATGAAAAATTGGAAAATTGTAACATTATCTAAAAATCAAAATTAAATATGTAATATTCAATTTAAGATTTGGTTGCAAGATGTAACATAAAAAAGTAGGCCTACTTATATTTTTAATTTAAAAAATTATCTAATTAAATAAGATTTTCTTCAAAATTTACTCAAAATGTCGTTGCACAAATTTTATAAATTTTATTTTGAATTTTTCAGATTTACTGATTAATATTTCTGACGTTTGAAGTCAATGAATATGACTTTTCTATTTAATAATTCATTGTAATTTGCATTATTTTGTTTATAATTAATATTTCCTTTTCTCCTCTGAAAGAAATGCCACATTTGATATTTCAATTTTAAATTAGAAATGAGAAAAACAGCGCTGTAGTCGTGGAAGGGCATACTAGAGTGTCGTCCTTCAAGTAGGGCAAAGCCCTTGTACTTTGCGATTATCTACATTGGACTTTAGACTATGTACCTCGGCCAAAAATCTGAGAAAATTATTTCTCGCGCAGTTTATTGTTTGCGCTGATTACAAATATATAGATCATTTTTGGCCATTTAAACTGTTTTGCAGATATTGTGCCACAAATTTTCGCTTTGCCCATACAAAACTCCGTAGACAGTGGCAATCCAAACTAAGGCGCCGATTAGCGCCCTGGCACTTTTAATTTATGACTACACCCCTGGAGAAAAACTTAACCCAGTATGGCATAAATTAACTTTCTTAAATCGTAATAAATGTTCTAATACACGTAAAAACTTACGAGTTTCTCTGTTTCTGGGAAAACATATACTAGAAAAAAACAAAGCTAGTGTTAGTTATCATAAAATTGAATAAAAACGTTTTTATTCGCATGAAATCTAACAAACGAAAATTCTAATGTCTTTCATATTAATAAATGTATACAAATCCCTGTATACAAAATACAACTCAGTATTTTTATTATTTCAATCAAAATTTAATGGCATATATTTCTCCAACACCAGATGATAGGTACTGCAACTGCAAATTATTTTAACACATTTTCCTTTTAAAATTAGCCAGTCAATCATACCTTGCTTTAAAGCACTTGGCTAACACGACATTTCAATAATATTCATGTTATTTCTGGCAATTGCCTTATTCTTAAATAATAAATCTCCAGAAAACACATTACAGTAAAACCTCGATTATCCGCCCTAATTGGGGACTGGGGTTGGTCGGATAATTAAAAAGTCGGATAACCGAAAAGTATGAAAAAATCCATTATTAGTGTAGTATATTATTATATCCCATGTAATTAGTATATTAGTATATNGATCACCATACTTTCCCTCTATTATAGCCTATAATAACAACCGGAAAAGTAATAGGATTGTTAATGAGTTCTACGCAAATATTTTTTTCCAGTAATATTTAAAGATGAGCTGAACATTAACGACAACGTCAAGAAAGTGTGCTGCATTTTAAAATGGTTCAAATTCCTATCGGTTCCTTTTCTACGTGGGATAAGCCTGGGTCACTGTTTTTAATAATTCTCCTCGTCTCTCCTCTTAGTCATTTCTACCATTTTTTTTCCCTTCAATACCTTTCCTTTCTCTATCCTCTTCTTAGTCTCCCTCTCCCGTCTTTCGCAAATCTGTACTTTCGTGATCTTCCTACTAACATACAGTACATTATATGTGACGTCATACCCGCCGTAATTTAGTCTCCTCTATCTTTCAGTTTCTCCATCTTTCCAATGTATTCGCTTCTAATCCTTCCTAGTAATTCTATTATCGATTACAATATATTAGAATTAAATTATTTACAAGCCATTTCTAATTGACAGTAACTTAATAACACAAAATCGGTGTGTCGAGTTTACTAGCTTGACTTTCAAGGTCTCTTCCTGGTCGGCAATGATTTTAGAAAGGACCTTCGCAGTATTTTGCCCTTAATATAAATAATTCGGCCCTGTCCAAAATTTAAACTTCGACATATAAACCAAGTTGCTGTCTAAAAAAAAATCCAGCAACGAGTTGCGTAACTTTCCGGAAAGAGTTAAAACTGCGTGTGGCGCCATCTGTTAGAGATTTTATTCAAAAGCTTTTCATTTTATTAATTACAATAAAATGGCAAAAAAAGAGCTCAATTTTGAAGGTAGAGATGAATTTTATAAAAAGTATAAACTTTAATAACGAGTGAAATCTTCATTAAGTCTGACCCTACTAGAAATACACGTGGCTCCCTTTATCTCCCCCACCTCTCAACCACCAAAATTTAATAGCGTCAATGCCCCTTATATACAAGTCATCATGCCAAATTTCGTTTCTTAATAATATTCACCCCATCCTGAGATAAGCAAAATAGATGCCCACACACACACGCGCGAAATATTTTTGCCGTTTTTTTCTTTTTTGAATTCGAGATCTGAAAACGTGGAGATTTGCAAAAATCAAATTTGACACACGATTCCAATATTTTCCCTTACATAAACAGCGGGAAAGTAAAAGACCGATTTTCTTTACAGTGATGGTTTGAAACTTAACTCGCGGTATTAACGAGGTCTGCTTGTAATTGATTTAAAATAAATGTAAATAGTTAAGGCAAAGTACATTCATCCATACATGTCACAAAAATGGAATTATTTCGGAGCCACGAAAGAAACTAATAATAATATATAGTTTGCGAATATCAAAACTAATGCACACGCTCTGCTGAATTACAGTATTGGCAAACTTTTTTCCTGTTTAACATGTGTTTCTTAATTATATAATTTGTATCTATACTTTTGTTCCTTTCTTATTTCTGTAATAAGTACACACAATATTCTTCCATTACTGTCTACGTATCACTATCGTTGGAAAGGAGCCTCCGTAGTGACGGAGATGGAGAAACAGACAGTTTTAATTGACGAGAAAGTAACATTCTAGCTAAATGATACGTAAAGGGACCCATAAGTAGAAGAGCAATAGGACAAACCTTGCTTATGAATGCGGAGGGAGGAACCTAGTTTGCAGGAATACAGAGTTCCTAACTTTTTTATCGAAATAATAAAATTTGAAACCAATAAAGTCACTATTAATAAAAATACCTATAAAAAGACTAATTACATTGAAAAATCTAAGAATGTTCTGTTAATTCACGCTTTCTTGCAGTCTTTCCAATGCTTGATGTCCTGAATTTATAGTCTAACATGGTCCCGATCTTTTACACTGTTTCAATCCGGGGTAACAAGTTTTACACCGGATTCGAACAGTGTAAAAATTATACAAACCTTCCAATATAATCACTATTCTTGACGGAAACTGTTTTAATTAAATACAATAGGGATTTCAGATGTTTGTAATTATTTATGCTAATTCTTTCTGTTTTTTTATATTTAATACCAACTCTTATAAGTTTAAATATACATTTTTATATATAAATCTAATATTTTTTTTTTACATTTGAAATTTAAAAACCGTTCTATGTAATCGAATTCCGTTGTTTTTTCTAAATATTCTGAAGCAGCTGAAGTGTAACAAGAAAAAGTACTTAAAACTAAAATTTTATTTTGAATTTGGTATCGTCGGTTATTAAAAATGATGTATGAAACATACTTAGCCCCAACAAGTTTCAACACTAATATACTCACTTACAATTAACAATATACACACATCCGCATAGTTGTTAATTACATCTATTTAAGAAGTATCTTTGTTGTCTCATTTAGGTAATTTAAGGAGACGATGTATGTCAGATTATCCTATTGATAATGCTGTAACGGTAAACGTTAGTAATAAGTGCGTGTTAACTGGAGAGGAGAAAACAGAATTTACACTTTAAAATGTTCAATAAATTACCTAAAAATTTTAAAATTCAAAAATTCTAAAACAAATTACATAAACGAATTTTTGTTGGGATTAATTAGTAAATTTTAACCATTGCTCAAATCAAAGAGCTTCTCGGCTATAAAAATACAATAGTATATTAAATGCATTTAATCCTTAAATTCGTGTTTTCCCATGTTACATAGATTTAATGTTAAGATATTTTTGTACACTTTATGAAAGCACAACATGCATGGTATACATTTACGACATTTACATGGTATATATTAAATAAATATTTAAAATATTAATAAATTAAGAATTAAGTTTGCGTGTGGGCTCAAAATGTATTTCGTTTTATTCGAAACTTCACTTTCAATTGATATTTTAGGACTGCCATTTAGAATAAGTTATTTTAAGCGTCGCATCTGTAATTAATACGAAATACACAATCGACATTTTGTTAGGCTGATGCTTACATTAACTATTTATTTGTAATTCATAAATTTCCTTTCAATAAAGAAATTGTTATTTTACAACATACACTATGAAAATTTAAATTAAAAAAACTTAAGATTCTTCCGCATATTACAGCACACAGTTTTCTTTGATACATTTATAAAAAGAGGTGCCGAAATTATCGTATTATGAAATAATGCCATAAACGCATATCGTATTTTTTTTATAACACGCAAGACTTATTCCTTTCACAGTAGACTCCATTTATTATTATTATTTTTTAAATTAATAACATAAGAGGAAAAGAAGCAGAGCATTGACGTCATTTAACTGATGATATCATAAATCGTTTTGAACTAATGACGTCAGTGTACTATTAACATTAATTTAGCTTGTATACTCTACTTACTTAAATGAAGGTGCCGGATGGTAGAGTGGAAATCAGTCCGAGAAGATTCGGATTCGACTCCCATCTAATACTAACTATGGCATCGAAAGATCTTCATGGAACTCATATTGAGAGAAAGTCAAATGGGCTAAATATATGCAGAACAGTGATGGAGAACCTGTAACCCGCGCGGCGATTTCTAGGTATCCACATTGAATGTTTAGAAATTATTAGGTATTTATAAATTACAAAAAAGTATTTGGTATATTTCAAAATTTTTGCGTTATGTAGTGTGAAAGCGGGATTCTAGAGCTGTCGCGAGAAGTCTTAAAGACCACTAATAATGATCAGCAGCTAGAAAAATTATCAAATGAACAGCAGCAGTTTTTCCCATTATAACGGAAACAAATACTGTATTTCGTTTAATAACAATACAGTATTTTCTTTTCATTTATATGCAGTATAGTTTATTGTTATTTTTATCATATAGATTAAAAAGATAAAAAAAACTTCGTAAGTTCTTTTTGTTTTTGTTATTTTTAACTACTCAAATGAAATATTTGACCCGCGATTTGGAGTTAACAAATTTAAAATTCTATTTGATTCACCTTCGGAAAATGGTTTGCCACCATTGACAGAGAATAAAGTTTGTGTGAACTTTTTTCGGATTAGATCAGTTCTTCTGACAAAAGTATGATAACTTCTAAGACAGGTGGCATCTAATCTGATATAAACTTAATATGCAATTTCAAGTCGGAAAAAGGAGAAATATTTTTTTCGCCTAAAATAATGATTTATATTTGTTCCTGGAAAAGTCAATGTTCTAATAATTATAAGGGATCTCTATTACTAAGTTACGGGATATAGGTCTAATACAAGGTTGTCCAATCTTTTCTCCTAATGAGCCAAATTAGAAATTTAGGTATATTCAGCAGGCCACAAAAAGTACTTTACATAAATATATGCTTTTAAAAACTTCAAAATGAGAATATTAAATTTTAATAACAAATATATAGGCCTATAGTTACAAAAAAATACTGTATTGTTGACAATAAAAAAGAAATTATACTCAAACAAAATAAAAATAAATTCAAAGCGATTTTTGACATTTCCTTTCTTTTATGATATTGCCAATATCTGCTTTTATGGTACTAGTTTTAATTCTAAGGATGTTAGTTAAATGGGACCTATTTCTTTCAGCAGTTTTGATGTTTTTCATGCACGAAAAGAATTGTTCACAACTTTATGTTATGCATGTGGGATAATACAATTTCTTAGATAAAACAGTTTTCTAGCACCAATTACGTCTTTCTGACATCAAAGTGTATCCAGTTTGCGACATTCTTTACCAAAATAAATGAAAATGTACCTAAAAAATTTAGGATGAAGTGGCCAAGGTTGGACATCCCTGGCCTAATAGGTCATTGTTTTTAGTGCATAATTTTAAATAGAAAACGGTAACTAAATAAAATAGTAAATTTTAAATAGTAAAGTTGTTAACTATTGGGTAATTGAAATGTGATTCTTCAATTTCCTTATAAATAAAACAAATGCATGTTTACAATTTATATTTAGACTTAGCAATTCGGGAAAATGCCAAACCAATTTATATGAATAATACTTCCCTTGTGTGTATTTTCATTATTTAAGATAAATCAAGTTACCATTTCCACTCCAGTGCTAATAAAATATCACTTTAAAATCAAGATGATAATATCTCAGAGATAGTTAAATAAGAGAGCACTTCTAACACTAAAAGCATTTATTATAAAAATTTATTAGTTTTAAGCAAAAGTTAAAATAGAGACATTTGACAAAATTAAAATTTAAGCTCAAATCAAAAAGAGCATGCCGGGAAAGTGAATTATATTTTTCATTATGCGTAGATTCAAAAACGTGACACCAAATTGAATCCTATCGCAATATTCGAGGAAACTGTTGAATCATTCAATCAAAAAGTTAGCAGTTATCACGTATAAAAACAATAAAAGTATTGATTTTACAGAATCAAAAATTAACTCTCTTAATTTTTTAGTCTATAACAGTGTTTTTCAACCTTCTTGAATACGCGACCCCTTTACAAGTTAAAAATTTCTGGCGACCCCCTAGGGCCATATTAAAACTATATCAGTGATTGTAAAATCTATGTATTTAATTTTCTCTCTGTTGAGACAAATTATTGTTGATTAAAGTGAAAATTTCAGAAGAATCGACAATAACTTAACACACATAAAGTATGAAACTTTCTTTAATTATAACATTCGGTACAGGAAGATATTGACCTTTTTTTTGTTTAGGATCAGTATTTTCAGCTTATACGTTTCTACTTTTTATTTCTTTTTGCAGATCAGCTCAACACTTTTCCACTATTTCTGGGGTGGGCCGTAATTCTCGCTGAAATTGTAGTTTTTTTTTAATGTAGTGTAGGACCTACAAACACTTTTACCCGCGACCCCCCGTGTAAAGCTGCGCGACCCCCAAGGGGGTCGCGACCCACAGGTTGAAAAACACTGGTCTATAACATTAATACTTTTATTGTTTGTTGTACACGCATATTTTAAATTCTGTATAGCTAAATTCTCTCAATTTTCACGGAAAAATTTCGAAATTATTTAAAATTCCAAATAAATTTTACGAAATATAAATAATATTAATTATGATTAAATTCTATCATTATTCCTGGAAATGTATTTGTTTGAGCAAAAAAAAAAAAAAACAAAATTCGCAAAACTGAGCTCCGTTTTAAATAATTTCAAAAATTTAGAAAAATGATTATCTATCTAAATAAATTGGATAGTTTTAATAGCATAAATATTGATCAAAACTTAATTTTGGTTATTATTCAAGGGAGAAAAAAAAATCATAGTTTCTATTTGGTTTTATATATAACTAGCGACGTTGCTAGGGCTTTGAATGGGTGGGGGATTGGCGAAGTAGAGTTGAGAAAGGTGATAAAAACAATAAACTTAATTAACAACTAAAATGTACTGTACAATACAGTACATTTATTTCCCTGAGTATATACAGTTATGAAACTAAAAAAATTGCTCTGCCTTAAGAGGAGTTCTGCTTTAGTGGGTTGGAGGGTGGGAACCCCCCACAGTATTTTGTAGGATATCGAAAAATATTCATGCCAAATTTGGTGAAGATATGTTGAATGGTATAGAAGCCTTTGCGTTAAACACATGCCTATACATTTTCACTTTTACATATTATAGGTTACGCTTTGATGTTAATGACAAAAAAGAATCAATATCAAATTTTAAAAAGTGTTACAAGGATTGATCAAATGAAACTTGTTCAAGTAAATTTATTAAGACAAAATAAACGGTATAGCCATCGGTAGAATAATTAAACAAAGCAATTTATAAGCCGGAATGCACTTTTGTTTGTTAAAAAAGTTACCGTAGGCATTCAGGCATACATCCGACTGCTTGGGGAGACGATGGATACTGTCCGCGAAGAACGATGTTGGTTGGTCCTTGAACCACTGGGTAACTGCTTCCTTCATTTCCGCATCAGAATTTAAAAAAGCTCTTAAGGGACAACGCTTTAAGGTCCAAACAAATAAAAGTCACGTGGTGACAGATAGGGACTATAGGAAGGGTGGTGCAGAACATCCCAACCTCTCCGGCTGAAGCATCCTCCACATTGTTCACAACATGCGGTCGAGCATTGTCGTGCAAAAAAAAATCACACCACGTGAGGGCATGCATGATCGTTTATGGGCTACAATTTGAAAAAAATTGTAGACTTATAAATTCCCACTGGCATTAATGCTCAAGTGAGGATCTTTAAAGTCCGTCTCCGTCCTTCCTTAATCTCGAGAACAGAGTTAAATAGATGAAAGCAGAGACCAGACAAGGAAATCGTAAGAGAAAGAGAACCAGATTAACGGTATATGAACTTCCGATTTGAGCCGCAAGTCACGTTATTTCAATTCAAAAATTTTCTCCCGAAAGGTGTTAGATAGATGACCGGCACAACTCTATTGTTAAACGTAAGTATGATGTACAAGGGCAAGTCACCACTAATTTGAGGGGGAGAGAATGTATTTTAATATTGATAGAATCAAACATTATTTGCACAATGACGATGTACCCAGGATCATCTTCATTTGAAGTTTAAGACTACAGTATTTACAAAAAAATTAATTTTTCGAGTATTTTGTTATCCTTTGAAAAAGGATAAGAACCTTCAATATATTTTAAATTAAATAAATTAAAAATATGATTAAAATTCGCAGCCCGGCATTGTGCCGATGTCACAATAAATAATTGCTCGTTCTTTACGGCTTTATGCTGCTTGCCAAATGTTGAATTGTTGCGGTTGGCATTGATGTTCAAATGTCAATCTTTAAAGTCTACCAGCAAAGGCTCCGCAATGTCAAAAAATGAGATCGTCATAACCTTAAATGTAGAAGCCTGTGACTTGAATGTGTGCGCGTTGGTGAGCCGGGGTGTTTCCAATGCATACTCGCTTGTCTACTGGTTGGCTCAAAGTGATGGAACCACATTTCGACCTCGGACGGATTCTGCATAACTCAGGCCATGTTTTCACTACTCTACGCCAAAACAAAACGTGCGATAGAACAACTTTTCCCCGCTTGTTCATTGGTATATACTTATCACGTCATATGTTACCTCATTCCCCTTCCCTGCGCCAGACCACGAGATACTGCACGAACGGATTTCATTTGATCAATCTTTATAGTAATGAAGGTATAAAGAACACCATTAATAACCAGTTATAAAATTTGATGTAATAGCGCAACGCAACAAGACGATGATCGACCAAGAAGGATGTTCCGAATAATTTCTGTGGAGAAGTGACCTCAATTGTGGGCCTGGCCAAACCACACGAAGATATGAAAAAAAGGTCTTTTTAATGACCACAGCACAAAGAATTACATATATAAATCAGTTATATAATGTATATTTTCTTGTTTTACTAAGTAAACCGTGAAAAGCCCGAGTTACCCTGTAATAAAAAAAAATATTTAAAACATCTAATATTTTATCAATGCTGAAATAAATTTAAAAACCGAATTTCTAAAATATATTTCCTGTAAATTACATTTCGTATCATTATCCAATAGCTTAAACCAGCTCTAGACCAAATATAGTGTAGTGGTATACGGCCCATAGATTACACTACTCGAATCCTGTACTTATGAATCCAGATTAAGTAGGCAAAAAAACAGTACATATAAACATAGTCACGTGCATATACAGTACATGAAAAATAGATAAATATTCATATTCTTCAGTGCATATTAAGTATATTCATTAATGCTTAATAGTAAATATAACATTTCTTCCTAAACTGCTTTCCCCTCCTTAATGCAATAATCTAGATGTAAAAAGCAGTCACCAGAGAATCACGGAGATTTCATTTCAGATCGTGAAGCCTCACTACTACTGTATAAAGGTAATATGTAACGAATAAACCTTAGCGGGGCAGAAACACTGATTCCATAACATTGCTAGATCGGAAGAGGTAAATTCTTACTTAAACTGAATTAGGACTTGCCTTGATTCACCTATCATATTTATCGTTTCATGACGAACACTGGTGAAAACCTGTATTCTCATGCCGAAAACAAAAATTTAATAAAAATGTACACATTTCATTTACTTATACATAACTGTTTACTATTAAAATGAAAACAGTTTGGATGAAATTATTTCGCGTTTTTTCGGTCGGACAAACAACGTTCTAAATTTTTCTCAGCGTCATATTGCCAAATCAGATTAACAGAATCATCCCCAAATTTAGCAAACTTACATATCAGTAATATTTTTTGTTTTTTCTTCAGAATTTAGCAGCACTTAGTCCATGTGTTATATTTATAGGCTAAATAATTTTAAACATATTCCAAAACATCCAGCAGCCAGTTGCTAAACTTTCCAGTAAACAGTTAAAACGTGTGGGGCGCCATCTATTATGATATTTTATTTAAAAACTTTGTGTTTTAATTATTATAAAACGGCGAAAAACCTTAATTTAGGAACAGGTTTTGTAAAAAAAATTGTAAATGCTAATAACGAGTAAAATCGTCATTAAGAACGGACCGTAATAGGATCGACAAACATGATCGCGACATAGAAAATGATGTTCTGACTCAAAATACCTATAATAAATTATCAGTTTCCGATTCGAACCGGCATCCCTTGATAGGAATGTTATTTTGTAGACATCCAGTCGATCCAATGGATTTCCAATGAAAATGATAAAATGAAAGAGATTTCTGAGTACAATCTATTAGTCAAATGAATAAAACTGATTCTTGATCTATAATAAAAAGTGACCAAATCACAACGTAAAAAGCGGAACGTTAGGTGCTTCGATGTAATGTCATACGAGTCACGTGATCGATTCAGGTGTACCATTTCTGACTTAGCAACAATTAAGCGGTTACCAAAATTTCGCTATTCCTATCAAAATTAAAAATAAGCGATTTATTTTTAATTCGGGTAATTAGCAAAAATCATTATTGGCACGACCGCTCACACGATATACATTCACTGCTGTCTGACAAGACTGGACAATAGATCATCAATTGGGTTACTATTTCTATAAATTGATTATTAAAACTTTTACGTTATAACTCATATACAATACTATTCATCTTGAATTAAAATTTATGCAATGAATATTGACATTTTTCAAACAGTTTAAAAATCGGGACAGCATATTAAAAAGCGGGACTATCCCGCCTAATTCGAGACATCTGGTCACTTTGTGTAGGTAACAGCAGTATGCTTAGCTGATAATTTACTAAGGATAATTTACATAAGATAATTTACTAGGATGAAATATTCTATATAGTAAATGTTAAAGCGGAATTCTTCGAAGCAATATTTTATAAATTAAATCTTTTTAATTTTTTTTAATGTGAACTATAAGTAAATATTGACAGTTCATATTAAAAAATTTTTTAAATTATATAAATAAAAAATAAATAAAAACGGGATAATCCTGGACATTTTATTCAAAACTGGGACGTTTTCCCAAGACGGGACGTCTGGTCACTTATCTGTAATCAAAAAGCAGAAGAACTCATACCAAATTTAAACAAATTCTTTATGAACGTAGCAAAAGTTTACGTTATTTAATACAAGAATAAGTGAAGTCCGCAGTTCGGTCAGATTAAGTGTTTTTAAATAATTTTTCTCGTTCTAATACAATAGTATTCAGTTTATTAATTCTAAACAGGAAGTCAATAGACAATGTTGTCTGAGAATTCGTGTTTAGGATGATTCTTTATGCTCTGGAGTTGTTTGTTATATTATTTTCGAAAAACTTTACTTGTTATTTATTTTCAAATCTCTCTCTATAACGCTGGAAAGAAATTTCTCAATTATGATTGATATTAAACTAAAAACATAGGACTCTAAAGAAATGATTTAAGCAAGAGACTTATTTCTGACGCAAGTTTGCAGTGCGAATCGACCCATTTCTATATTTATATTTTAAATGAAAGACTTATTTTTTTGGATGTTGCAGTTTCAAACTGATTATAATCAAGTGTTTGCGTAAATTTTGACAAAGACGATAAGTGAACATTGAAATTTATTGAGGAAAAATTTTCGAATTTATGAGTCAATGAATTGGGGAAAACGATTATCCTCTTTTATAAATTCTGATAACAAAAATAATTAAAATTAAAAAATCTACCTACCTACAGTCTACAATCTGTTAAAGCAATTATCGTTATTTCGAGAATGGCAAACAGCCAGAAGTAAAAAAAAAAAAACAATAAATTATTAAAATTAAACAAGGCCGATGTCACAATAAATAATTGC
>NW_019385227.1:214650-281781 GCF_000671375.1 Centruroides sculpturatus | reverse complement strand
GGTAAGATTAGCTATAATGTAATTATCTTAATCTTCACTATCGTTACTTTTTGCCCAGCGAAGCGGGTCCTTGCAGCTAGATTCTAGATTACTTAGAAAAACAGTCTTTTATATATATAAAAAAAACTATATTACATACAAATAAAAACCCCGCGAAGCGGGTCCTTGCAGCTAGTGGATGAAATATAAAACATTCCTTTTAAGATAGAAATATAATAATAAATCTTACAAATTACGACAAAATACACGGCGGAGGAATAAGAATAAGGTAGGAAAGATTCAGAATAACTTCATTGACACTGCATCATAATTTTTCACTAATTTGCTGTATTTAAGATCTTCTGTAAGAGCTCTCACTTGCCGTAATCGTTTAGTTGCTGTTTTCCTATTTTGCTTAACATTATCTCCAATATAATCAAAAATAAATAAATTCATTTAGTGAATGACGAAAACTAATCTATAATTGTTTAATTTCTATTCACAAAATTAAAAAACAATCAAAAAGAACTGAAAAAATCTCTTTTCGTAGATATTTTATAAACCTTTTCATCTTTTTGCATTATATACATGAATTTTTTTTGGTAATAAATCTAAACTTTATAAAGTAAAAAAACTATTATGACCTAGAACACGAGTTAATATAAAATAGTATTGTGCTTATAACATTGTTTAATAAATTAAGAACACGCAATCCAAAACATCTTGCGCTCGCATCTAAAATGAATTTCCACAAATTCATTCATTTATGATTTAGAAGTTATAATGAATTTTATCCTAAACTAATCAATTTAAACTAAATTTGGAATTATAAAAATAGTTTAGAGTCTAATTAAAGTGGGTAACCATTCTGAAATGTATTTAAATTAACATCGTTAAATATGTTAAATTTTATTACATTATTTTGAACACAAATTTTTCATAACACATTTTCTACCAAGATTAAGACAACAAATATCGATAAAATAACCTATTAACACAACTAAATATCTTATTAGTAACACTTTCCTGCTGTAAATGTGAAAAACTTTTTCATTTATAACTTCGATCTATTAATTGCAAATTCGTTTCCCCCCGGATATTTTTGCATTTTCCTTTTTAAGAATGCCAACGCATTTCAAATTCAATATTTCGCATCAGTGTTTACACAAGCCAACGAATATTTGACGTAATGTTTTTATCTGATTGTGTCACAACTTCTTATGAGAAAACGAATTATATGATCATTTGATTAACTATCTTATTACGATGTCTCTAAATATAAAAGGAAATAACACGAGCAACCAATAGAAAGATAAATATTTTATTAAAAGGTAAATTAATGCGTTTGCAGGAGATAAACAGATAACCGAAAGGTTGAAAGAAATTTTTCTGAGTTTTATATAAACGTTAATCTCCGGGTTTAAACGGTGTTCGCACGTACTGTACTTAACTATTGATCGATGGTTAATAATATCGTTGTTATTTACAGTTAAATAATTCAATATAAAATTCTAATTTTTTGTTAAAATTAATAGTGGAATCTTGCTCAAGGTTGCCATTTTATATTAGTAAAGCAACCAAACACGTGGTAATTCAAAAATGAAAAAATGAAATTCCATTTTAATCTCAATTAGGTGTTGCTAAACTAGTGGTTTATATCAAAAAACGACACTGCTCGATACAAACTCTGATCAAAATTCAGAAGGAAAAAGCTTAAAAGCTTTTTTTAATTAGAAATTTAAATAATTAAACTAATACAGTAATTGTTTTTCAAATATTAAGTATCTATAAAAATAAGTGTGATACATCGTTACTATTAACCTTGGATATGTGAAAGTTATCAATATCAAAACGATTAGTTCGCCTAAATACAGTAAAAGATCCGTAGATTTCTAACGTTGACATCTGGAATCGCCAATGCAGCCCTACATACACGTTTCTACTTCAGCTCTGCAGCAGAAGTTTTGTTCATTCGAGTATCTCTAAATCAGATAAAATTAATTATTTTTAGATGCTTATAATATTAATTAATTTCGACTACAGTATGATTAGATAGTAGTTTCAATATTTATTTTAACAGTTTACTGTTGATAAATTTCAATATTTTCAATGAAATGTATCACCAACGATCTCGATTGGCTCTTTTCGAAAAATGTTAGTAGCAAACTGTTAAGGTTAAATATTGATTTTATCCTACTGAAGAACAAACACGAGTTTATAAATGGTGGCTTCGTATTTTTAAGCCGAAATGGAAAAAAGAAACCAAAAGATTATTTTATCGAATCGTGCCGAATGGAATATTTTCTAGAAGAAATATTGAATTGCATATACAAAACCATTGGTTAATTCGCATTATTTTGACGAGAATGCGGTGACTGTTATAAAATCATAGAACAAAATTAAAATTAATTAAAATATGATCATTACTCGATGTAGGCTTTTAGTAGTTGACAAAATCTTAAAAATTTGTTGTACAATTTAAAAAGACGTCACAGGCTAATTAACGAGAAGTAGCTATTGTAGTTCGGTCGTGCTGAGACTTTTCAAAAGCAGGAGGTAACGCCTCTCCAGATAAGAGATTAATACCTAAACGGTCTTTATTTTTAGGTCCCTAATTAGAATAACAATGAAGTTTCATTCTGCACGCGTATGAATTTTTAAAGTAAATATCGTTTTAATTAATTTTAAAAGATTTATATTTTAATTAAAATAACGACAAACATCAAAACGTACGATTGCTTTATTTGTAAACTATGTAATTTAATAAATTTAATCCAATCGATCAAATTCTAATCCAATCGGCAGGCGATCGTAATCGAAAATATTACGTTAAGATCAAATTCGGTTCCATATCAAGCAAACCATTACTTAAATTGAACATTATTATTTCGAAATGGAAATTCAATAAAATTTACTTTTATTATATATGAAAAAAATTACATCATCAAGTACTCCCAACTAACTGATAAATATAATAAAATTTTAATATCAAAAAGAGATTTTATTGATATTGATTTAAATATAATTTTATCAAAAAAAACGATTTAAACTATCCTAATTCGATTACTTTCGGGATGCTTTTTTAAAATGTTTTCGGCAATCTTAACTTGATATTAAAAACAAATTCGTACGAAAAGATTTTCAATTGAAGTATAGACCTAGACAGACTTTTTATTGGTTGATTTTTATTGGCGCAAGGGACATTTTGGCTAAGCTACCCTATACATCGCCTTTCGCTTCTCTTTATAAAAATGTCTGAATTAATTTTCTTGTAATTAAAATATATTTCTATTATTAAAATACAAGAGAGAACATTATATTTAATGAAATTTTATTCGAGAACACGATTTTGTTGTGATATCATTTTTATTTTTATTTTTTGTAGCTATTGGATTATATTAAGGTTAATATATTATATATATATAGTCTTAGTATATGGGAATCTGTTTACCTAACTTGTTTCTGAAAAACTGTGGTTAAGCGAACTTCCTTAAATCGAATTTATTCCTCACATATTCAGTGTCAAACTAAATTGCTGTTCCAGAAATACAGTCTGAACAGGACCGCCGAGATGAGAACAGGAAATCTTTCTATGGATTCAGAGAAAACTTAGAAACCACATTATATATGGCCCCCTATCTCCCTAAAACTAGGTTAATGTTATTTTCACTAACAGAAAATATTTTAAGGCTGCTTTTTATTATAAAGAAATATTGTACGTACTGTACTTTATTTGTTCCAAAAACGGGGGACTGGCTTTATCTCCGGGTCCCATACGATCCCGACCATATAACACTACACCGAAATGTGAAAGTATGGCATTTAAATATCATCCCGTACAATCATAAACAGGAGTCTACTAGCCAAATACGTATAATATGTATATATATATGTGTAAATCTTTGTTCTAAAACTGGAACGAATACATAAGTTTCAATATAGCCTATACAGTTTATATAAATTTATTGCGCAGCGTGTGTTTGTTTATATATACACGTATGTCTACGGTAAACGTGACAAGTTTACATGAATAAAAACACATGTATTCAGTGGCAGACCCAATTTAAAAAACAAAACAAAAACACAAGGAGCACAACATAACAATTATATTGCTACTTTGGTCCACATTTTCAGAAGGATGTAATTACTAATTACAAAAACTAGTTTAAAAAATGAATTAATGTATAAGGATTGCGAGCTTATTAAAATATATATATATATATTCTCATGGATGTTTCGCATGTAAGTGTATATTCTCAGAAAAACAACAGAGGAAGGCATGCGCCTTGGTTTCCTTACCCTGACTGCGTGTGTAGTTTCTACAATCACTCTAGAAACAGAAACGGAAAAGTGATGTCATTTCCCGCTCAGAAGTTTCCGTTCACTAAAATCCGGTGGGAAACCTAGAGTAGAAAGCACTTCAACTTTTCCGTTTCTGTTAGCATCTTCCGTCCGATAGAAAAACATCAGTCACGACATAGTGACATTTTATGTCTTTTTGTACGAAAGGAAAGTGGCAGACCATTAGAAAAAAGCGAAATGAAGCGAAGAATTAACTGTTTTTAGAAAAGGTCGGGAAGTGTTCTTTTCTCTAATAAAACAGACAAACAATATAAAAATGTCAATCTTAAGAAGACAGTTGGCTGAGTACAGTGGTACCTCGTACGCTTCAGAGTTCGAATGCTAAATTCTACAAAAATTAACCTCGCAGTTCGAACGGTGAAATGAATTCGAAGTACGAGTCAGCACTTATGTATTAAATCATAAAAAACATGGAAACAATTGCAAAAACTACTCACCACAAAGATGTCGTTTATAATAAAACTTCGCACTCAAACCCTTTAATTTCCACGGAATTTAATTCACTTTAGAAACTTAATATAAAATGACAATAGATAAAATTTTTAATTATTCATTTCTCTCTTTTCAAGAAAGAGAATAAATGAATTCCAGACGACTTTTCATTATACTGTAATTCTTAATAAAATAAAGAACTTACTAATATATAACTAGAACAATTCCTTTTTCAATATCCCAATTAAATATTTCCGATTTAAATTTAAAATTGAAATTTCAGAAAGGAAAGAATAAAATAATAATTTTGTCCAAATTCGTCGAAAAAGTTCAAAAGCAGACGAACTTTTCGTCGTCATGACAACGGAAAAACAAAAACATCGCCCCCACTCGGTCGTAACCCAAATAGAATAATTTTTTAATATCAAATCAATATAAAATGTCACATAAACTGATTTCCACAATTACTCATTTTTAAGATTATTAAAATAAAAAAAATTCTTTAAAATGCGAAGAGAGATTTAATTTCAGAAAGGGGTTAAAATTATTGTTTTGTCCAAATTCGTTGTACTGTAGTAGTTCAAAAGTGGACGAACTTTTCGTTGCCGTGGCAACGCAAAAACACAAATGACGAGATTACCCATGAGCGAAAATCCGACTTTTCCTCACCCGAAATTAATTAATTCAAAAATAAAAAAATAAAAACTACATTACTCTTAAACGATTAATATTTTTAAGATAATTAAATTAATTATTTTACTTAAAATATTGTATCATCAAATTCAAAATTATTGAATGATGCTAAATTAATAACAAACTACATTGCATCATACACTCATACCAGAATCTTATTAGAAATTTTTTTTATCGATTTTAATATACTTTTCTAATTTTGAAATTGTTTTACTTTATCATCTTTATTAGAAATCATCCATATAACATGGGATTATGGGGCTAATAGATAGTGATTTACATTCAGAAAGTTTACATTGAACACACAGTTGCTAAATAAACTTAAATTTTGGAAAGAAAAATTGTTTGGTTTTTTTAACCCTGTGGGCAATAAGAGGACTTTTTCTAGCAAGCCCATTATGGGTTTGCTAGAGAAGGTCCCTCTCTCGACACTGGGCCACCCTGTCATGGGGCGGCTTGGCGGTGAGGGACGGGGCCTCTGACGTATCTGGGACGAACAACCGTCCCAAAAATTTCCTGGGGTTTTTTTGACCCGTTTGGATTCAATCCCAGGTCCTGGTGCAATGGGCTGCCGCCTTAACTGCTCGGCCGTCCGGTTGGTCGATATTCTGATTGTTGTTTAGGTCAAAGAGCATCCAAATTGGTGATGGGAAGGGTCAAAATTGTTAGCATATGAATGAATGAAAAGCAAAACAAATTCTGGCAATAAGGACAATAATGGAAAATATTTCACATAGATTTGCCTGTTTATGATAGACATTTCTGAATAAATATTAAAATTCGGAAGTATTTTTAAGATGATTATTATTAGTTAATATTCCTTTTAACTGATAAGTAAACAAGTAGCTTCAAAATTTATAGTTTGTCCAAGTTGTAATATCAAGATAATTAATACAATTAGTATTAGTATATAATCAGTAAGCTATAATATTCATGGATAATTATATAATTTGTATTAATAAACATAATAGTTCCTTTTGTCAATGCATAAAGTTCATTAAGAATTCATTATTATTATATTAACACATCCATTATCTGGACTGTGGATCAATTATCAAATCTTCACTAAATGACAAATGTACTGGAAATATCAGAGATGATGTGTGTATTCTAAATGCCCTTATTTTCAAAAAAATAATTTTATGGCAGTGTGACTACTAATTGATTTTTGACTTTGAAGCACAAATTTAAAGTTTTTATCCATCTCTTAGGTTGAAAGTTATTCACCTCTAAATTTATTTAATTAGTTAATTAAAATATGAAGTATCTTTTCAAAAAAAAGCAAACGAAATCTTCACACTTATTAAAAAAAAACATTTTTCTTTAGCTCTTTTGTAAAATGTTATGTTAAAACTGAACATTCTTCTTATTTTAGATAACTTTAAAACAACATATTCCATAAAGTTCATTACAGAACACACATTTTTAAACACAATATTTTAAACTATGTTTGAATATGTAAATTAAAGCTTGATAAACTTGATAATAAAATTTTTAAAAAATCAAAATACAGTAAACTAACTATTGATTTTTTGATAAAATATGCATAGATAATTTTAGGAAATTATTAAATATGGTGTCAAGATTTATAAAGTATGAAAAGTTTCAGTTCAAATTCAACTGATGATGATTTTTATGATATCAATGATATAACAGCACAAAGACTGGGCACTGTTGCTGCTGATAGAAATGGCAGATGAATAATAATGAAATTGACAATAACAATGTTATATTACTTGTCTTTAAAATTTACAAAATGTCAATTTCATCTATAAAGAATGTTTAAGCTTAGAAATAAATGGTAAAAAACTATGTTTTAAGGATTTCAACACTAAAATCAGAATGTTTTATTTTATATTGTTTTTTACTTGCAGATGATAAATATGACACTATCTTCATTTTAAATACTACAATCTTCAATAGAAACAAATTATGATGTGGCAACAGTTCTACTTCTATCTGAAATTTTAGTGATGGTGATGGAACTGTGTGTGTTACAGTCTCAATTTGTTTCTTTTTCTAGGTACTCCTCTCTACATGCTGACACTTCTCCCATCATTTGGAAATGATGCAATGCCTACGGAAGAGAAGTCAGTTTTTTTTTTGTTATTCCAGATGACAAGATAACTTTTTGGCATTTTTTTGTTTTTTTTTTTTTTTTTGAACGATTCATTCCATAATTTTAATAAGACAAAACTCTCCTTTGTCATCAATGCACATTAATCATCATTAATATGATGAATCAATATTTCGGTTAAATGTAATTACACTCATAACATTTCATTTCATCATCACAGTCAGCAATTGAAAGGAAGGTTGTCAGAGTTACCAGCATGGTTTAAATTTCATGCATTTAGAGCAATTTCAAGAAATTTTTCTTTTTCACAGAAAGCAAAACATTTACAATATTTGATAGACAAATAAAATGAAAACTTTTTCCTATAATACCACACAATTTTGAAAGTAAGGTATTCAGCCTTTTTTCTATATTACTGTCATTTAAAAGCATATTTTGTTTCTGACAAATGTTTATCATTTGATTTACATTTGTCAGAATTAGATTTTACTTCTATCAATGTCATTGTATCTTCATATTCTTGATTCTATATAGCTTTATATATCTACCTATTATGAAAAACTTCAGGTCACATTTTATTTTTTATTGTAATCTTCTATCAATACTTCTCTAAGCTACCTTTTCTTTAACTGTCTTATTTATGAATTTAGTGACAAAAACAATGAACTATCACATATCCAATTTTTTCTGCTTCATATAAAAACCTTTGGATTATTATATTTCAAAAAACTAAAATGATCTTTTTTAATCCTAGTATAACAAATTCAGATTTCTGAGGCTTTAAATTAGTAAAGGTAAAAATATTTGTCAAGTTTTTATCTAGCATCAAATTTCAACATTATTTTTTGTTTCATGACAGATCTTGGAATAAGAAAAAGATTGAAATTGCAGATGCCTAAATTGATATAAGTATGGTAAAATCAACAAAATCATGGCTAATACTGAAGTGCTTGAGTAATATCAGTTTATACCAGAACAAATGCAAAATTTAATTTAGTTACTACATGTTGAAAATGTTGCTATTTAGTAATGATTAAGAGGATTTAGAAATAAGTAAAAATTTGCCAAAATTCTTCTAACCATTAATAAATATTAACAGTACTAATAATATAATACCAAATTATTTCTTTTTTGTTCATTTATACAATAAAAATTGTTTATTTGGATTTGTATGAGCATATACAGTATACAGATTATAATAAAACATGTGCACACGTACACACAGCACCTGTCATAAATAACCAGACTGAATATTTCTAGTGAACAGTATACATGTCAGACAGAACATAAATATAATGTGTATTATTATTTGTATTATTTGGCTGTGTACATAATTTAATATTACTAGAGTGCATTGTTCTCAAGCAATCTTACACATTAATGTCATTTTCCACATCTCAATTACAATTGTTGCAATGGATCAATTTGCAACCATTACGTTTTTTTTTTTTTTTAATTTTAAGCTTGGATAACTGTCACAGAAACATTTCAGCTGCTGAGATAAGCCTAAGGGAATGAATGCCTGGGCCACAGGTCTTGGAATGGTTTTCACAGTTACATAAAGGCAAAGCATAAATTAAACTGGGCCAATCAACAACAGGCAATAACAATGTCAACAAAATTCACTCTCTTCTGGCCAGAGATAGTTGTGTGACATGCTGAATAGCAGAACTAATCAATAAAGATTCTACACATACCAAATCTTCAGGAAAAGTAGGATGGTTGGTTGAATTTGGGATTTTGTGGTACAAGGGACTAGGTAGGCCAAAAAATTGCCAGCTCTAGCAAGTTATATTGCTATATGCCCTTTTAAGTCTTAACAGGTCATAGTTGTTCTGTTGTCTGTCCTAGAGTTCTGTATATAAGTATATTGCCTTCAGATATGCTGTTTTAGGTTGAATTTGTCCATTCTCATCTAGTATATTCAGTAGAGCTTGGTCGTCTGAAGATATTTGTTGTCAAAGATAGCATTCTCTGAGCATTTTGTTCTGAGGGCACATTAGTAATATATTGTTGAGGTGGTAAGTGGAGTATGGTAAATCGAATGCATCAATTGGGTAAACCAGAAAAAGTTAAAAAAAATTACATTTAAGTTTTGTACTCTTATACCTAAACAAAAAAGCATCACCTGGAAGCTTGTCAAGATGACATTGATAAAGCAAATTCTGATAAAAAATTCCTACAGAAAATTGTCACAGGTGATAAGCCATAAAATTGTCAATATAAACCAAGCACAAAAATACAAAGTGCTGAGTGGTTGACCTAGGAGAACTTTGATCATCAAAAGGCAAAGCTCACAAAATTAACTATCAAAACCATGCTAATTGTCTTTTTCAATGTTTATGGCTTGATTCACAGAATATTTGTACACTCTGGTACAATTTTTATTAGATTTGAATAGTTTTTCAAAAAATGCCAATGATATAATTTGGATCAATACTAAAACCTTTCATTACATACAGTTTACAGATAATTTGGTTTTGCTAGCTTCCATAAAAATTACATTACAAAGAAAAATTAATTCTCTTAATATGTACAGAGAAAAAAAAATCAGATCAATTATTAATTAATCTAAAAANTATTTTAAATTAAATTAATTAAAAATATAGATTAAAAATTGTACCCTGGTATTCTGACCATGTCACAATAAATAATTGCTCATTCCATTTATAATTTACCCATGAAGAAAAAAACTTGCTCTTTCAAGAACTACAATTTACCAATATCAAAAATTAGCATTATTTTACAAATTTTAATTTCAATTTAAAGCCTATTCAACAATAAACAATTTTCACCCATTGATCCATTATAAATTTATATAATGTTCTCAGTAAAACCTAATAGGTTAATTGCTTTCACTGAGCAGTAATTGTTTAAAAAAGAGAATTTTTGCAACTTAAATGTTACATTTAAACACAAAATTGAGATGTTAATAGTAAATTTTTTCCTTCAATATTTACTTTTTAATCCAAATTTATGATTAAACACCATAAAAAATAAGAATAATTTAAAGTCTATATTATATATATCAAAAAATAGGCAAATGATGTGTGACTTTACACATAAATTTGTAAAACCTGAACTATTTATATAATATACTTTATAAAATCCAGAATTTTTGAATAAAAGAAATAATTGATTTGGCAGCTAGCCAAATCTATCAAGTAGGAATCCTGAATTAAGCATTCAAGTATGAAAATAACTAGACATCTCTTAATCTTTCTAGAGTAGTCTGATGTAAATATAAAAGTATGAGATTATCAGAAAAATCTTAAAAAATTTAACTCCAAATTTGCTATACAAGTACTTTAATCATTTAAAAATTATTTAAAGCATGAAAATGTTTTAAACAATAATTAAAGATCACAAGTACTTGCAAAATTAAATGTTAAGTTTTTTTTATTAAAAGATATTTATCATAGACTCGGCATTTAAAATTATTAGCTCAAAATGTTCATGTTAGTAACTAAAGCTATCATTGCTGCTATAATATGATTAATATCCTAATCTAATGATATTAATCATCTACATAAAGCAGTCTATAATTTTGTGGTTTTTCTACATCAATATTTTTTGAACATATCAAATTTTTTTCTGAAGAAAATTAATCCAGTAAATGCAAGTTTTTCAGGATAATTCTCTTACATTTATGCAGGCAGCAAACTAACTATTCAGAAAAAAATCATCAAAATACAATCTAATGAAATTATAAAACTATTCTTTTTTTAAATATATATACGTACTGTTTTTACTTATAACTTGCTAGAAATTAAGTGAACAGAATGCTTTAATTTACTTAAAATTATAAAATTTAGATATCCAAAACTTACTTTAAATTTATTGTTTATCATAATTTTGTGCAGATTGCCCATGGGTTGTGTGTTTAAAAAGTAATTTAAAAGTGTATATGGGTTATTTAAAATTTTAAATTGCAATTACAAACTCAAACAGCTTTCTCTTTAAAGTCACTAAAAGCATTTTAAGAAAGTGAAAATCCTTTGTGCACTGCAGACATTTATCTACCATTGCAATTTTTTTTTATAAAACCACTAAAGATACACACATTCATATGTTGCCTCTAGATCTTTCCTGTTCATTTTCTGTGAGTTAATGATCTTCTTCTTCTTGGTGCCATATCAGATTTCTGACGTCGGCGACACCCGGCACAGATTAGTAAGTAGTTAATAATACGCCAAGGTGTTACTAGGGAAGGTTAGTACCCAGAGTGGTTTCCCGTTGCCTTCTCTGGGGCGCGATGTTACGCAAGGGAAAAGAATGCCTTCCGGGAGGACTTTTATAAGGAACTGGCCTCCTATTTAGTCGTATCGGCAAGGAGAAAACCCGGAAAACTCCAAGCAGCCAGCCTGTCCGATTGCGGTGTGAACCCACGACTGAACTCCCAGTGTTTAGGGTACAAAGACCGCTCGGCCACTGGTGGGCTAATGATCTACATTTCAATAATTATTAGACATCTACTTGAACTTTTATCTTGGAACCTGATTTCCAGTTAATTCATTCTCCTTTATATAATATCAATTTGAGAGAATTATTTAGAGGGGACTATCAAGTTTACCATATGTTAGCTCATTGCTTTTTCTACTTTTATTTCTACAAAGTGAATTTTGACAACTAAAATAATTACACACATTTAAAATAAGAGTCCTAGTATGTACAATGTTTCTCCAGGTTTACAGATAACAGCATTACTTCCTAGATATTGCTAACTAAATATGACATTTTGCTTTATTTGCTTCATTTTTTAAACTTTGTAATGTACAAATCCATTTCATATTAATTAAACAAACAAAGAGCTGAACGTTCAATTCTTTACATTGCATCATATTAAATATTACTGATAAAAATATTTTCTATTTAAATTTTTTCTAATGAGTCAGTGGTGTGCTGTGACATTTGATGATAGGGAAGCTGTGTTTCTGTAAGAAGCCGACATCCAGGGGCAGTCAGTCAATTGCACATCAGTGATGGTCTAGGGCAGAACCTATGGCACGCATGCCCAAAGTGGCACGTTGAAGAAATCATCTGACACGTAATGAATTATATGATTTCAGTTTATCGTCTTTCTCAATCAGGTTCTTTACATTTACTCTAATTACAGCATATTATTTTATTTATTTAAATATAGTTTTTTAAAACTCTTTTCGCACTATGGGTATTAAGAGGGCTTTTTTATTTAGCAAGTCCACAATGGGACAGCCGGGTGGTGAAGAATGGATACCCACCTGAAAATTTTCTGGGGTTTTGATCTCAGGTCTACAAGAGCAATAGCTACTACTTTGACCACTCAGCCATTCAGCCAAATTTAAATATAGTTACTCAAAGTATAAAACTTCTGCACGCATAAACATTTTTAAAGAAAAGTATGCTTAATATGCTTACTATGTGGCACGCAGACTCAAAAAGGTTTGCCATCCCTGGTCTAGGGTCCATTCGTATTGTTTATTCGATAAGCCAGTAAAAACCGTAGACTTCTCTAAATGCATTTTTAATATCACAATTACATTCCGAATCATTAGCCACGATATAAGGACTAGAATTAAAAATAAAATAATAAAAACTTACTTGGTGAAATAAAATGTGTGGTGGATGTACTGGTAATGTATACATACCTGGTACAAAATATTCTTCAATTGTATGAATATACTTTTAAACAAAATTATAATTAAATATAGCTTTGTAAAGAAACGTACATAAAAATATAAAATATTCTTTACTTTTTAAATCTTAAAACAATGCACTTAGTCAAATAGCTCCCTATGAGTGGCTAATGGATGGAATTGAAGACAGTTGCAGATCGTGCATGCATGCGGGCTGCCAAATCCTGAGGGTGCCAATACTGGTCAATGTCAAATGCCTCTTTTTGTTGCATCGCTAGTATACCTCAGACGACACAACAGGTTGTTGTAAATTTTAAATGTTTCTCACCATAGATGTTAAAATCTAAATATGTTAAACTTAATAGATTGTCCATCATTTGTTTTCTAACTAATTCGTTTTAGGATCAGGTGTTGACGGAAATTTCCAAAATTTACAACTTTTTGGTCACTCTCATTGAACCAGAAAAATTTCTGTCTTTATTACACTAATTAATAATACGAAGAAATCAGTCTCCACTGTACTCGGCTAGAGATGGTTCGGTTAAGCTTTAAGTAAAATTTTGGCTCTTTTGTCAGGGTTTTGTTTATGTCCCCAATTCCCTAATCGCTTAATTATTTAACTACTTCTTAAGTAGAAATAAGTTGAAACCAGTTACTTTGTACTCGAATATTTGTAGTCTTGGGAAAAAAATGGAAAGACAAATTTTTATGCCAAACGAATACATAAATCGTAAATTTAAGGAAAATAAATTCTAGAACTTTTATGTACTTCGTGCATCTCTCTCATTCATTAAATTCAGTTGTAAATTATGCTGTCAAAGTAACTGTTAATTTTTTAACATTAATATACATGTACAAAAATACGTGTACAAGAATTGTACACATTTTTTTCTACATCCCCTTAAAGATGGGATATACGAAATCGTAATTTCACTGGTTTAACATTGAAATCTGTGAGTAATATATAAAATTGGAGAGCGAAATAAATATATCAAATATTTTAATGGATTTTTTAAAACTCCTGTCAACTATACAGAACTATTGTAAAAACATACCAGTAAATTCTTATCGGTTGGGTTAAGTTATAAATCTACTCGTGATTCACATAATGGGGAGAGGGCGGCCTAATATCTAGCAGGCAGGTGGCTAACAGCCCAGAACCGGTCCCGGATAGAATTGGATGCGGTATACGCGTAGCATCCACCCGAGGTCCTAAGCTTCCACCGGCTAAACCGGGTGAGGTTGGTGCTCTGTAAAGCGCATGCACAAATCTGGCTTTTTGGATGCTGACAATACAGCGCTTCCACTCCGCCACTAATATTCAAATATACAATAGCAATCTTATCTTTTTTCACGTGTAGTATAGAAATTTGTAATAAGATATATACAATTACAGTAACTACAGCTTTTAATTAAAAAGTACAAATTATAAAATTGAAATAAAAGTTTATATTTATAAAAAGTCATTATTTGAAATGTTTTTCACATTTAAATCAACCAGATAAAAATTTACTAAAAGGTGAATTACTAAAAAATTTTCTATTTATTCATAGTCATAGAATTGTTTATATTAGTAATTTTACTTAGTGCAGTCAAAAAATATTTACTAATAACATTGAAACTAGACTCCATGTCACTGCTTAGGCACTTGTCCCACTAAGACACCAAGAGATTTCCTTGTAAAACTTGCTTAGGTACTGTTAGAACCATTGCACCACTGCCTTCATAACCTTATCCCATGCAAATCCTGTCACTTCAATGTTTGTTTTTCATTGGACTAAGCAAGTGAAAATCAACAAAAAGAAAAAAAAATCGCACCTTTAAAAAATCCAGCAATGAAATTTACAGTAAATTTCTTTGCTGGATTTTTTTTTAAAGGTGTGATTTTTTTTATTGTAATCTATCCATCCAGTTGATACAAAATATATGGACATGTGAAAATCATACAGTGATAGGTCAAGGTATTGTTCCATTCTCCCTAGGGAGAATGGAACAAAACTTCCTAATCACATTTCACCAACAGATCTTCCACAGACCATGCCATATGGAATTGTTCATCATCATGCAGAAGCACAACTCTATTAGTGAGAAGATCTGATGTTTCAATTTAATTGTTCTATACAGAGTTTGGATTGTCTTACACTATTAATATGGCAAGTTACTACATCCTTCTGGAAGAAATTCAATTAAAAGTTGTCTCTGGTAGCCAAAAACAGAATGTTAACATAACTCTTCATTTGCTTTGTTGAAAGTCTTTCATCTTTTTCTGTTGCAGTAAAGATACATGTTCCCGATTCTTATTTCTATGTTCTAATTGTAATACTGCTCCTATATTATTCTTTTTTGTAATGATTAAATAAATTAGAATTTATATCCATTCTCTCCAGATCCACTGGTGGTCCTTGGCACTGATGGTCTGAAAAAAAATTTTGGTGGTCTGTAGAGAAATTTGGACATTGATCAACTCAAGGATATGTGAAGTATTACAAAAGAAATGCAAAATGCTTGGTTGCTTTTTCTCACTCATTGGGGGTTTATTATTCAAATCTAAAATAAATAATTTCATATCAATAAATCAATAAATAATCAACAATAAATAATATCAACTGCAATTGTCATTCCTTGTGGAAAAGAGCCAAGAATCCATAAACTTATTTCAAACAAGCAGCAACAAACTTTACACTAATTTATTATAATTAAAGTGAATATCATATTAATAAAGTAAAATGAAACTTTTATTATCATTATTCTATTGTTTACAAAAATTCAGGACATTGGTCTACGAGATTCAAAATTTAAGTTTAGTGGTCCGTGAGTTCAGAAAGGTTGGCAACTGCTGATCTATACAGTATAAAATTTACATATCAAACTTCTTAAAATTTATTCTGTATCTCCATTATTGCATTTTTTACCAGTTTTTTTTTCTAATTATAATGTGTATATTTCTTCAAGTAGTTTTACTTAACTCAGGTAATCTCTCATCTCTTCTGATAAAATCAAAATTCTATATTATTATAATTAATGTGGCAAATGTACTAATCCCTGTGACAATAATAGTGCAACAAAAGAATTCTATGTTTTTGTATCACCAAAAAATTACCTAATATCAGAGGCTATGGCCAAGATAAACATTACAGATAATAGAAACTGAAGACATAAATAAAACAGAAAAAAATGGACACACTTGATAACAGAAATTGGCTTTGGTTTCAGAATGAATGAATGTAAGAAATATATATATCATATCTTTCTTAATGAACTTTGAAATAAACTTATCCAAATATTGAATTTTTTCTTTCTACAATGTAAAAAGTTTAATTACCAACTTAAAGCTAAAAATATCAAAAATTTAAAAAACAAGCAGCTTTTATTTAGAATTTTTTAAAATTCATTTTATAGTTTACCACCAATTTTATGATGCCTCCTTTTAATCCAAACAAAAGTAGGCTCAAAGATGATGTTTAAAATTCACATGACCACTGGATTTGTTCACAGAATGGTCATAGCATCACAAGCAGTATGTCTTCACTTGTATAATATCTTGCAGTTAGTGATTCTGCTGTTCAATGCAATTTTTGTTCATTTTTAGTTCATATAACCTCAGAAAATTAGTAGTTACTACAAATTTTGGTAAAAAAAATAAAAGCATTACATTTTAAGGCAATTGTAGTGAAACAGTGGAAAGTCAAAAAATCCAGATTATTCAAGAGCATATAATAAGAGAAAACAAATATTATATTTTCATGAACAAATAGTAGTATTAAAAAAAATATAAATGAGTGAATGGTTAATTCAATTAGAAGAAAAAGATAAGATATCAAATATAATTTTGTCAAAACTGAACAAAATTTTATTTCAGGAAAATTCAAATTCTAGTACAGTAATGGACCAAATAGCCAGCTTCCAGAAATCTGGAATTACCAGAAAATTGGCTACTTTTGAAACTGACTAGTTTTGAATTTGGATAGTTGTAGTACAGTTATAGTTTATTACAAAGGTTGTTCTATTTTGGTCTCTCTGTTGTATGCATCATACCACACCATTTCCAGTGAGATTGCTGGTATATGGTGGGTTTAACATAATTTGAATCTTTGCTTTCTATTGTTTAACCTATCTTTAAGTATATAATTACTCTGTGTCCAAATGAACTAGAAATCAGATAGCCAGATATTTGATCTGACAATGTATTTCTTTTATTCCTACAATTACATTTGTGGTAAAACAAATCCTATATGATTAAATCAATTCATCCATTCTGTGTCCAAAGTTTATAATCAAAACTCTGATCTAAACATTACACTCAAAAATATTGTGTTTTTGTAAATATATGCAAAATTTATGATAATGACATATGACAAATCATAGAAAATTTACAAATTTACAAATTACAAATTACAATTGACATCTGCAATATAGTTGTGTGTCTGAACTGTAAAAGAACTTTCTTTTGTTTACTATTTTTTCATTTTTGTTTTAAAACGAATTTTTAATTTGTTTCCCATTTTTCTAATACAATAAAATTCCTCCTATAATCATTAATATTAATATCAGAATTAGAATGTCAAAAAAAATAAAATACACTTATGTAACTGTATTGTATTATAAAATCAGAATTTCAGTTATAGTTATTATTTTCTTCAAATAAATATGCACTTTTAAGTTGTCTTTTAGTACTGTCAGCTTCAACATAACTGATAATAAAGGCTAATAACATGCAATTAGTATCAATTATAACTAGTGCTTTAAACAATACATGTTAACCATTTTAATCATTATTTACTTACAGTACAATAGTTTAAATTGATGGCATTGCTTACTTTATTTCACACTGGATAAATCATTAATTCATACTAAAAATAATTACAGTAGAGCGTCGTTTATCCGAATCAATTGGAGACTGGGGTTGTTCGAATAACTTATTTTTCGGATAAGCAATTATGTACGAAAAAATATATTAATTTATCCTGTGTTGAAATTTCTCTCCGTTGCGTGTCGCTTCGCGTTGAATTTTCGTCGATGTTAAGCCTAACGAAGACTATTGTATCGTTAAAAATTATTTTTTTATTTTGTACAAACAAAATAAATATATTGAAAAATATAAAAACAATAAAAAATTATACTTCAGATGTTAATTTAGTATCAAAAATGTAAAATATTTGAGTAGCCCGAGACATAGCCGAAGATTGCAGCGCCACAGCACTGGCGAAAATTTAAATCTGCCAACTGGAATTCTTTTGGATAACCGACGTTTCGGATAACCGACCTTCGGATAAACGACGCTCTACTGTATAATTAAAAAATTGTGTAACTTGAAGATTTATTAATTGTTTTAATGTCTTTTTAATGTCAGTCAATAAAACTGAAATTTTCACTAAATGTAATCTTATTTATATTATTATTATTAAGTAGCATAAACAACGTTGTTATTATTATTATTATTATTATGGAAAAAGTTTCAAAATAATTATCATAAGCAGATTCTACTGTACAAAGAATGAAACAGAGAAAACAAATTAAAAATATGAAAAATTAGATGTTCTTATTTGTTTGTTAATGCATGTAAACTATGGCTCATTAAATACAACATTCCACTTTTTATATAGTTTTTTTTTTTAACTGTAGTTACCATATAACACTATTAATCAAAAGTTTAGTTAATGTATCTACAAAATATCAATTTTTATATTAAGAACTAGCCGTGTGCACCCAGTGGTGAACAACATTGCTCAGGCTTTTGAGGGGTGAGCTTTAGGTAAATAAGGGCAGTTTGTACTTGTATTTTTTAAAAATTTAAAAAATAATTGTGCACACTAGCATTGCTCAGCCTTTACAGGTGGGGAATTGATTAGATTGAGTTGGGAGAGGGCAATATTTTTAGTCTGGCTATTAAATTTTAACAGTTTATTTACTTATATACTTCATAATATACATTATATACTTCATAAATTTTAACAGCAAACTGTTAAAATTTATGAAGTATATTTATAACTTGTTCTTAATGTTTAATAGACAGCTTAATGCTTAAATAGAATTGGGAGAATAAACAAGATCTTTTAATGTAACAAAAAATCTATTTATAATTAAAATTTATATTGCTATTGTAATTTGATTAGTTTACAATTTATATAAAATCTCAATCATATTTATCCTCAAAAGAGAATTACATAATCAGCACTGTCTTGTTTTCCACTTCAAATACTGTATTTGTATAAAAATACAAACTATCAAATATTCTCATTTATTCATACAAATATATTCTACTAATACTATCCAGTTGTATTTGCACATACAATTCCATTCTTTTCTTCTCAATCACACTTAAAATGCTTTATAAAATTTGGAACTTAATATTTTATTGTTGTTACTGAACTGTAATTCTTAATAAACTAAAAAATATTTTGTATTGAATAGTGAATAGGAATAATTAATGTCATTAAAAATAAATTATAATAATATCAAACAATTGTTTTCTTTCACACAATCTTTCTTGGTTATCAAACTGATGACTTTAATAAATATTCCTTAGTAACATCAGCAACATTAATAATACAAATTTTTAATAAAAGTACTTATTTGTATGTATATAAAAAAAAATATTGCAATATTTTGGAGAAGCACTAAATCTTCATTTTGAAGAAATACTTTGCCTTCTGTCCTTTTCATATTTTCAGGAACAAGCAGTCTCTACAGGCAGAGTCAACCTTTTCATTGAGGCTTCTTCATCCACCTCGGTAGTAAAAACTTTTAAAATACAGTTCCTAGATGGCAACCCAGTTACAATAAATTATTTTTAAAAATATATTACAATTAATACAAAGGATTAAAATGATAAAACAGACCAGGACAATAAGACAGTACTTATTTGGTTTGTTGGTCAGTTAAGAAAAAAGCAACGTGCTGAAACAAAATACTAAATTATAAATTCTTTTGAAATAAAGAATTTAATTTATCTGATGTATTATCTGAATTTTTTCAATTTTAACTGGTTTGTTTTTCCTAGCAAAATTATTAGTTGTGTAGCTATTTCATTTAGTACTACATAAAAGAAAATTGACATCTTTTTTGATTTGTTCCACCACTGCTTCATTCCCAAAGTCAAGGAAAACATACAAACTGCTTTTATCTGTGTAAAGTCCTTGTGCTAGATAATGCCCCTGGACACAATGATGCAAAGGAAATTTGCCAATGACAATGGTTGTGCCTTATCTCTTCCAACAATTTATCTTACAGTAGTTTTGCTAAATTTATTATGAGTGTGTTAAAAATGTTCTCTAATGACTATGGGGTAAAAATGTTTTAAAAATGTTTTTTATAAAATTTAAAAGAACTTTATTGAAGACTGTTTTATTTTAGTGGTATCCAAAATCCAGTCTGTAGCAAAATCTGATCTGTACACCTATTTGACACATCACTTATAGAGATTCATATAAATATTACTGACATAAATATCACTTATAAATATTACCAGACATCTGGGATTAACCCATGTTATGGGATTAACAATCATGGATTTGTAATTATGTTCAGGGCTCTTTCCAAGATTGAAAAAAGTTCAGGATTTTTAAATGAGTAGTTATAAAAATTGAATACAAATAAATTATTAATTTATAGAAGCAAAAAACAAAAAGCCTTAGTGACGTTTTTACTGGGATGGTAGATATTTAAGTAAAACTGGGCAATTTTTGGAATCTTGATGGGTTACATCATTAACACACATTGGCAACCTTGGTCAGATGCACTTTTTGATTAAAATCAGTATAGACAACTTACAATGTGTGGCCATCATACTGATTCCTATATGTTTAGTAATTAATTCTCCTCCTTGTGTATTTGATATTTGTGTCTGAAAAGTCTACAATTTTTTTTTGTTTTGCATTCTTTACTTATTGTAAGTACAAAGAAATGCAGTTTCAATGAAAAGTTGCAAGCTGAGTTTAAGTTTTTAAAACCTTCTTATAACAATGATCATGTCAGTTGTATGTTGTAATGGAGTTTTCCCAGCCACACATAGGTGATGTATAAAAAGTGCTAAAGAGCAGTACTTTAAATAGCATTATCTTCTAATGTTGTTACTTATTTTAAATCAACAGATGCTACTGATTTTAAATGTGATGACCAAGAAGCCATAAAATTCCTGCAATGCATGAAATCAGTTTCAAGATATCAAACTGTATGTCTAAGTTAATTAAAAAGTTATTTAAACCAAATTTTCAGCCACTTGCACAAAACTGAAGCAATAACTATAAATGTGGTATTGCCATTAAGTTTCAACAAAATGTTGGACTTTTTAAAAATTATTAGTTATGTAATTGTAAGAATTGCTAGATTAAAACATACACAAAACTAGCATTCTGGATGTCTAGTGTCTATTTATGGAAATAGCAACATGAAGTGTTGGGAGTGCCACATGGCACTAACTCATTCAGTAAATGGTCTCATTGAATGAGTTGGTAACTCCAACATGTTCATGTTGCTACTCACATAACTTGATACTGGGCACCTCGGCCTTCCTAAAACATGGCGACCCTATTTATGAATGATAGAAATAGGCCTACTAGATATATTTTATATATTCTGCATATCATCTATCTACAACTTATAAGCAATTTGGTCCTCCAATTGAAAATTTTGGACACCAGTTTTATTTCTTAAAAATACTATAAAGGTAATTTCTCTTAAGTACTATTAAAAAACAACACTTTAAATACATCAGGCAAGAAGTTTTAAAAGTGTCAGATATCCTATTACTCCATCTTAATTGAATGAAATCACTATGATGGCCTTTTTAACATTATAGCTGCTTATTTTAAATTTTTTTAAATGTATGCTATGTAATAATTGGCTTATAATTAAGGTAAAAATGGCTATCAACTTTAAATTTTTTCTTTAAAAAAAAAACAGATACCAAGATTTTTTTATAATTATTTAAACTATTCATTTAAAGCCTATTAAATTAATTTAAAATTGATGCAAATTATAATTATTATTAGATAAACAAATAATACTATTAAGATCTTAAAAAAAGGATTTAATAATTGAATTTTTATGAATAAATTTAATAAATAATGCACACAAAATATTAATTACATTCAAAATAATTATCAAATTAAGAATTTTCAGATTATTTCAAATTTATATCGTCTCACCTAATTATACATAAACAAAACACAAATTTTATTATAATAAATACTTAATTTAGTTTAATTGTAAAATTGCATAACTGTAGTTACTTAAATAGAAAATAATTACCGAAAATCAAAAAAAATAAACTGAAATGTATATGATAAATCGTTACTTCTGAATAGCAGTAATATGAAGTTGCTGAGAATAGAATCTAATCATATATTCAAAATTTATATTTTCAGTAATGTAAACATACTTGTTAATTTTAGATAAGAAAAATATCAACAGATCATTAAAAATAACAATGAAGAACCTTTATAATTCAAATGTAAACTTTAAATTATTCTTAATAATGAATCAATTACATGCTTTATTGAAGCTTCTAAATAAAAAAAATGTGCATTCATTTTTTAATCTCGGTGCTTCAAATTTTACAACTCGTGTTTCACATTGTAATTTTGTATTCAGGATACTCAATCATCTGATCCTAATCTTATTTAAATGCATTTTAAAATTTTATTCAAATAATTTTTATAAAATTTGATTCTTGTTAAAGCTTAGATTGTTAGAAATTTGAATCATGTTAGAACTTAATTCCTAAAGATAATTTGTAAAACTTGAAAGAATTAAGACTAAAAAAGTGCATGTCAGTAGCATATCCAAGTATCATCACAAGGGAAGCACCAGAAATAGGTTCATACTTAATTTTTTTGGAGATAAATCTACAGACTAAATATATTTTTAAATGTGTGTCAAAGAAAAAATTACCTTATTTATTTTTAATTTCTGGTTAAGGAGAGATATAATGTCACTTCTGCCTTCTCCTGAATATTCCCTTTGTGCTCTTGAATATATTTAATAGAAACTCTGATATAGCAGATATTAGGTTCATTAATTAATTAATTAAAATCTTAAATATGGAAATAAGCTACACTCAGTCATATTTCTTCCAAAAATAATAAGAAAAATAATATATGCAATATTTGAATAAAACATTTTAATGTTGGAAAATATTTTTTAAATTTATTTTCATACATATGCAATGCCACACAGCATGTGGTAGTCATTTCTCTACAACAAAACAATAATGAATATTCTAATAAAATCAAATAAAATTAACAAGCAAAAACAATTACAAAATGTTGTAGTGTATACACTACATTTGTGTGTGTCACAATTTTTTAAATTATTTAAACATGCCTTCAATAAAACTTTGCAAAAATTTTAAACAATGAAATAATAATGAGAAGTAAACATATATATATATTTTTCACTTCTCAATAATAAATAACATGGAGGGAAAAAAAAAAAAATAAATACAAAATTTTATCTGAGAGTCCAGAATATCAATCAAAACAAAATTTATTTTTAAAAATATTTTGGAGAAGCAAACAATTAATACTGTTTATATTGGACTGCCAAATTAATTTTTGTTCTTTCTACAACACAAATTTAATAAAATATCAAATATTCAACATTTAAAAGTATATCTAAAATATGTCTGTTCAAAATATTCCTAAAATATTTAGCATTCTCCTTGTAACCCCAACAAATAAAAAAACTATATATACATCTTTTATTAGCTGTTGCCATCAGCCATTAAAATTTAATATCACAAAATTTACTGCCTACTAATAAAAATCTAAATTAAAATGCAAGACAAACATGCTTATTTAAATTTGCACGTAAAGGTCAGAATTTTTATCACTGGTCATTACTGCAAGACAGGTAGTTGTCAAAATATTTATCCCTGAATTCCAATGAATTAAGCAAGAGATAAATTTGGAACGGATGATTTATTCCAAAAATATTTTGAAAATTTCACTTTACTTGTACATTTACATTTAATATGCAGTATTAATAAGCAATTTCTTATATTTTAAATTCAAATTACATGAATATGAAATAGTTTTACAATTTACATTTTAAACAGTTGATTATTATTAATGAAATATAGTTAAGTGAAAAAATTAATAAATTGAAAAATTCTCTCACAAATAGATTTTCAAAATTATACAACAAAAAGTTGTATAATTTTGAAAATCTATTTTTTAAAGGATTACCTTTAAAAAAGACTTGCAGCATCATATTATATAAAATACATTTCATAATATATTTTATTATTATTATTTTTATATTATTTGTATAATATAAGAATATTTTATTCCTAATAAAATATTCTTATATTATACAAACATTTTGAATCTTAATTGATTGTCCATTTGAGTAATAGATAAATCAGAAAGTAATCAAAATAATGAACTTTGAGACAAACTCAAATTTGAAATTTGTTATAAATTTTTTAATTAAATACTATAAAAAAAAACTTCTGTAAATATCTTCATTTACAATATAAACCTATATTCCAAAACAAAATTGGTTTGCATGTTAAATTTTTATTTTTTCAAACTGCCCATTATTTTAAAAAAAAAAAACATGGTTTATTTAACTTTCTAGGAAAAAGTTCTTATGCATAAGTCATTATAAAATGCAAACCATATTTTTGTTCTCTACAACTTCATCACAAATACCATCATCACTATTATAACCATTATTCAATTAACTAACTTTCTCACAAAATATTCATTTATTGAGTATAAAAATTACTTCATTCTTGATCATTTCATATTAAATTTTCAGGAAATTAAGTTATATAAGAAACTTCTGACACGAAATGTAAGATTAATGAAAGTTTCTTGACATAAAATGAAATATTATAAAAAAATATTATACCAAAAGTGTTCTGTAAGTGAAAGTGAAGCAGATGATCCTACCATTTTAATAAATTTTCTAACTGAATTAATAGTTCACATGTTGCATTACTTAAAACTGATGTAGTGAAAAAGAAATTAATATTTAACATATGATGGAACTTTCAAAGTAAAATGTTTTTACAAGCATAGAAAAACTTTTATTAATCAGTTTGATACATTATTTGTGTTATAGCTAGTTTTTTTCATTATTTAGAACATCGAATTTATAAAAACTATGAATTAATATAAACTTGAACTAGAAAATATGGAGGTCAACAATAAAAATATTGTAAACAAAATTAATTTTTAAAACCTACTTTTAAAGTGAATTTATTTAATAATGAATAAAATAAAATATAGAATCTACTTTACTTTAACCTGAAAATTTCCAACTGTACTATAGAATTTAAACTGCTAATTTATTTTAAAAATATATAAATAATTCATTATAAAACTTTGTAAAATTATGTGGTACATGTAGAAATAAAATTGTTAATATTTTTTCCTACTTCAGAATCAAAAAAATATATTCTGTAACTAATAGAAACATACAAGGTGCATCTGCTAAGTTCTGGGGTTAAATTTATTAAAAAAAAAGTTTTTGGCAAAAATGATTCAATTTAGTTTGTCTTCAGAATACACTCCTCCACAATCTTTGCATATTTTTGCACACACTAGTAATGCCTCGTAAAAAAATTTTGTAATGCCGTTTTCCTCTGTACAATATCTTGGATTTCCAAAATTGACTTCGTCTAAAAGCAAATTTTAATTTAGAGAACAGCAACCACAACAATCTGGCAGGTCCCAACTTATCACTTCCTGTTCCCCAAATTAAAATTTGCTTCAGAGGAACACAGTTTCAGTCAATTTCAGAAAATCCAAGAGTCTGTATGGAGGAAACTAAATAGCATTTCAAAAAGATCCTTTAGTGAGGTCATACATAAATTACTAGTGTGTAAAAGAACGTGTATAGATTATGTAGCAGTTTGAAGACTGACACTAAATTGAATCATTTCTGCCAAAAACTTTTTTATAAATTCAATCCCAAAACTTAGTAGAAACATCTTGTGGTAGAAATTTAAAAAAAAAAAAAATTATATTTTATAAAACAGTAATAAACGCCTACATTAATCTTATGCATAAAAACATAGAAAAAAAGGGTTTTTAGATCTAGTAATATTTATATTTTAACTTACAAATTAAGAAAATTTAGAAACTTTTTATAAATAACTTCTTTTGCGTATCTAACTTGTGATCGATCTTATCAAGCAATAAGAGAAATTTAACTTTCTTTTCACATAAACGGCAACAGGCTGATCTAAATGTTTCAACCTATTCTTCAATAACTGTCATAATAAAATAAGTGATATGTCTGATTTTAAATTATTGCTCTTCTCAAGTCATCCATACAACCTGAAGGTCAAAGTAAAAGGTAAACCCACGAAAAAACCTTTTTTACGAGTGTTATGTCACGTAAAAAAGGTTTTTTCGTGGATTGTTATTATTCAACGCAGTGCTAAGTTGTTGGAAGTCGTTTATCTTAGTAAAAGGTAAACCATTTCCATAGATAAAAATCATCTTTTGGAGTTTTCTTTAATGGCATAATGATGAAATTAGAAAACAAATTAAATAAGACATTATCACAATATTGAATAATTGATATTTTTTTAAATATCAGGCCTTCATCTAGAATTATAAAATATTTACAATTATTATATAACTTCAAGGTAATTCTCATTAGAATTTACAAATTTAAAAAAATACATGAAAATAACAACTCAACAATCTTTCCATACTCTAAATTACAAAAGAAATATTTTAAAAATTTAATAGGTTCTAATTTTTAAAAATTTAATAGGTTCTAATAAATAAAGTGTGTTTACACTTTATAAACAATTGAAATTTTTAATTTACCTATTAGTACAACATTAAGTATTTTGATTGTTATAAAAAAGCTGTTCCATGACAAAAAAAAATTCTACATAAAAAAATATGATGTATAAAAAATCTAACGAACATTACGTATTTTCAACTGTTCATTTATTTTTCTTGTATTTTATGGCCATAACCTTTCCTCCCTAATTAGCAAATCATGGCAATAAAGCAACCTTGAACGATACAATTAGCAGTATCTTCCTACCTATCCAACAGCCATTATGCATGAATTATTAAGCAGATGTGTGAATGGTTACTAGTTTTTATATTTAATTTTCAAAACATTCAAAATTCTATACTACGATTCACAAATTTATTGACAATGATCTGATTTGTCTATAAATCACAATATTGAGCAATTCAATAAAAAAATGAATTTATAACAGAAACTTTTTAGTAATCTGGACTGAGATTTAGAAACTATTTAGAAAAGTTCTTTTTTCCTCTACAGTTTTATCATCATGAAATTCTCAGATGAGAAAAGAAATGAAATCCCATATGAAATTATACATTATAAAAATGTACGTATAAATCACATGCATAACAATTATAAATCTTAATTAAAATGCATATTTTATAAAATATATTTCCTGTTTTATAATTTATTTCATTTAAATTTGCATGTAACATAAAATTTAATTTTAATCTGATAGTAATCTCTGTAATTATTTTCTATTTGCCACTACATGATCTATCAAATTCTAAAAAAATCTGACCAGTATGCCATAATTCTGTCATTCATTGAAAATCTTAGATTACATATCAAATGGCAAGTGGATAAATTAACTTAAGCACACTTTGAAAATTCTAAAGTTTAATGATCCTACATACTATAGACCAACATAATATTCTTTATGCTATTAAAAATATGATCATTTTTGTAATTTAAAACATTGAAGACTATCACTGAAATCTGTCATTAATTGAATAATACTGTTCTTAGATAAACTAATACTCTATAGTATTTTCTATTTCTTCCATATGAAAATCATGGGATAATTTAATCTGGTGTATATGCATACACATGCACACAAATCAGTTATTTTAACAAATTTTAACAATGAATAAATTGCTATTACATTATTTACTATATAACTTTAAAAAATAAAATGCTAAATGAGCAGAAAATCATCAAAAAAAAAAATACATATGAAATTGGAGATTTGTATCTCATTTCAAATGTGGGCAATTGTGAATGAGTAATAGTAATGGAGATTATTCACTGCACGGAACTATAACTGCCAACTAAATAAGAATGTAGTTTACAACAATTATAAATTGATAGTCCTTTAAATAAAAATCATATCCAGTTTTTTCTTTTTTTATAAAATCATATTCCAGTTATAAACTGGATATGATTTTTATTTAAAGGAGTATCAATTTATAATTGATGTTTTTTTTTTATCAAAAAAAATAATGGATTCAGATTAAAATCTATGTATTTACAATTTACATAAATACTGTTACATAGTCAAATATTGCTTTAAATATACATTACATACGTACATTTAAAGAATGATAATTAGGATACGTAACTATAATTTATTACATCATCTATAGTTTTATCATATTTACAGCACTGAAGATAATTAATATGATTCAAACTATCACTTCTAGATATTTTTTTTATGATCCTCATAAATATATAATCATCACACTATACTGATATAGATTATTAGTTTCATCTATGATTTATGAAGACAATGTTAATCATTTGCTTATGCATGTGTACGTATATCAAAAACTGATAACAAGATACAATATTTCAAGTAGGAAATAATACACAATCTCTTATCATTAAGACTACGAAGTATGTTTGAAAAAAGCTCACATTCACAATTCGAATGATATTAAGAACACCGTACAAAGTCAATCCACTAAAAAAAAATAACAATAATTCCATTATCTTTTGTCCAAGCAAATAGTAATATATTAGAGTGACAAATTTACTTTTTTCCTATCTATCGACCCGAAATCCACGATTTATTCATAATAGTAGTATCAAAGGGCAAAAGGAAAAACACGAACATTATGGAGCAGAAAGGAAAAGTACCGTAGGTCAATGCTTCCTTCTTAAGAAATTATATATTCACTTACATAATAATATATATATATATAAAACAGTCAACGATACTATTTAAATAGTAAATCAGTTAGGATGATTTATAAAGAACTCCGGCTATTGTTTCCTACGAATCCACGCCAAGAATATTCCCCTTACATAAATTATACATATTTTATTCAAAAATTTTAAATTTTTAATAGAAAAAAATTATTATCTAAATTAATTGTTTTTTAAAACTATTTAATTGTTTTTATTTTGTTAACTAACTTTAATTTATTTAAAATTATTTTAAATTAGTAAAAGAAAAGAAAAAATAAATAAATAAATAAATTTTCCCCCAGGATTAAAGTAGAATTCTCTAGATTTTCCAGCAAAAAAAAAAACAAAAATATTCCCCCAACAAAACATAATGCCATTCATCTAAACGCCCTATTGATTCGAAATACATAAATAAATTAATGCGATAAGCATTTTTAAGCCAACCGGCCAACGTCGATGCATGGCTAATCCACGGAGAAACCATAAAAAATAAGTAAAGACGAATATAATCCGGCTTAAACACGATAAAAATGAACCGGATGATGATCACACCGGGCAACAAATCCGACCGTACATTGCGGAAATGTTATCTTTTACAACTCGGCATCACCACCGCCGAAAACAGGGGAAAGGAAGCGGAAAATGATCATTTTTCTGTAAACAACACTAGAAAATAACCCCGAAACAAGCGAAAACAATTAAAACACGGGAGACGAAAACACCTACGGACACAAGGAAGCATAACAGATGCGCCAGTGTTTTTACTAAAGGAACGAAAGGATCATGGATGACGCGAGCGAGACAAATATTAAAATTAAATGAAGAGCGGATTTAAAGGGAGATCATCCGGCGTGAAAATATGCATACTTCGTGTTACGTATGTACCGTACATATAAACGAAAGAGACTTACGTCTTCGAATATCGAGCCGACGTTTGCTGTGACCAGCATCACTGGTATACACTTGTTCTCCATAATTAAAAGACTTTAATGGATCGTATCCAGATGTATCGAAGGAGATTCGATGCGTCGTCTCCTGCTCACCGAATCTCCATTCCACGGACCGACCGACCGGCGAATGTACGCTAACAGAGCGCGGCACAACGCAAATCACAGTTGTAGTAACCACGCCCATTTCGTTCGACGTCAATAAACGTCATCTTCACTACCGCCGCGGAATATTCCCTAAAGTAGGGAAATATATATGTATATATTTATATTTTATATATACATGCGCAAACAAGTTTAATATCGCATAAATATTTGTTGGCGTAAAATAAATTCGTATTAAATTTTCATTTATTGCTATTTCGCGTACGTTAATCTGTACGAGATTGTAATATTTGGGATTTTATGCGTGAAATGCGTTCGTAAAATCGTTCGGAGCACTGACGTCGTACGGAACGTTCGGAAATTCGTAATCGAACCGATGACGTGAGATGCTCGATTTCATTTTTTTTTAATTTTTTTTTATATCAATGAAGTTAAGAAGAAACGCAATTAATTTGGAGATAAAACGTCGCAATTTTAATAAGAAATTAATCGGCAAATAAATTTTAAAAGCCGCAATTAATCAATTCGAACAATTATATTTATCTAAATTAATTAAAGTATTTAATTTCGAACATAATGAATCTATTTTGAAGACGTGTTTAGATAAAAATCCCATTAATTATATACTAAATGACCTTTCTATCGTTAATCACGTTTTTTTTTTTAATTGTAAATCAAAATGGCGATAAATTTAAACATGAAAATCGACCATAAAAAAGAATACACTGTTTATATAATTACTTGCAAATGAACTGTTTAGCTGAAAATAATGGAAGTATATTTCTGTAAACTGCTATAAACATTCCCCTCCCCCTTTTTTTGTGTGTGTTATCTGTCACTCGACAGGATATTGGCTGTAACGGCAGTTAGATATTAATTTAGTTGTGGAAGTATTGTTAATTGATAAAAGGCGATAACGTTGACATAAACATTACTTTAAAAAAAAAAAAAAAAAAAAAAACATATTATGCAAACACGCGCGAAAAATGTAATTTAAAATGCCTTGAATCGCGATCAATTAAATGCTTTAGTCGGATCCCTTTACTTCTCTAAGCCCTACTATATTATAATATATAAATTTATACAAATATACAGGATGGCCCAAATATCAGTTAACGGTATTTTGTTTTGCCTTCCAGTTACACTCATGAATATAATTAATATACGGAGTGTCCCTAAGTCAGTTAACCATCGTAAAGACTAAATCGCTGTATTATTCAAATGTTTAATTAATCGTAAAACTTATTAATTTTATAAGAAAAACACCAGTTTACAATTTATATTCTCAAATGTATCTGGAAAAAAACAAAATTCGGTAAACTGATTTTTGGGTCATCCTGTATATTTCTATAAATTTATATAATTATACTATATTATGGCTTATAGAGAAGTAAGAAGATCCGAGCTGAAGTATTTAGTTGTAGAAGTGTTGTTAATTGATAAGAAGCGATAATGTTCAAACATTACTACTTAATCGCGTTTTTTATCGTGTTTTCGCCAACTTAATGAAAGAAATTCGCGTTGTTTCATATTTAGCTTGCGATTCATACTCAAAGTAAAGCCGGAACACAAAATACAAGGCATAATTTCTGGTTTTTGGGCATCCTGTATATTTCTACAGGTTAATATATTATAATCGGGGCTTCAGAAGGGATGGAGAAATAAGGTAATTGGTTACTACTTTAAAAATATATAGCTTACTGTTTATGTTTTATGCATCTAAATATATTTTCTGTATGGAAAACACCTGAGACAAGCGAGATGGGCCCAAACCAGCCCTCAATGGCATTTAGAACACAGATTATATTTTACTGTATTAATATTTATTCATCACCAACACCGATATATAAATTAATTAATTTGAAATATTCGTGGTTTACGTTTATTGACGAGTATCTTGCATAGTAGTGTATAATCCGGTTAAATCTCCCCTTCTACTTTTTAATATTCCTCGATGGGTGTTAAATGCTAAAAATGAAAATTATGGCGCTAATTTTAATCTAATAATACAAACTGTGGTATTTTACATTAACAATTGATCTAAACGTCACGATTATACAATTATATTTGTAAACTACGTTGATGCTAAAACTTATATTCTATTATTAATAATTGTATTCACGTTGGTACCTGTATATAATTACTGTTCTTATATATATATATAAAATTGGAGAGTTTCAAGAACGTTAACTCGATTCCCAACCGTGTAATTACGGTATTGTATATAGGTTATTGTAAATTGACGTAACTTTGACATCGACGAGAACATTAGCAAAACATTAATTAACAAGAAAAGAGACAGGAAAAAGTTAAATTGACTTTGCAACACAATTAAATTCTGCACGCCGGTACAACTGGAAAGAAAATATATACAAGGTGGCCCAAAAGTCTCTTAATTAAATTAATCATATTTGTTTCGGGTACGCTTCAGAGTTTAAATGGTAAATGAAGTTTCTAACAACGTATTATAAAATTGACGAAAAACACGAGTATTTGAATAATGCAGCAATTTAGTTTTAACAACGGTTAACTGACTTTTGGGTCACCCTATGTATTTATTATATTTCGATTACGTGCACATAATCAAATTTTTAAGTCGGGTTCGTCCAATCCACTTAGTTATAACTAACTTCCCAAAGCCAAAGATGGATCCAAGAGTAATTACAGTACATCAGTCTTTGGTTTTGGGGCATTAAAAATTTATAGTTGGCATTTTCTTTGAAATTTGAGTACTGTTTACTTTTAAGTAAGATATTCACGTAATAATTCAACTTAACTGCTCACTAAATACTCAAAACAGATTTCAAAGACGGTACTAACAGGCAATACTCGTACAACCAACAATACGAAAATTCATTACTTTACATTTCTAATTATGAACGCATTTAAAATACAAGTTCCGCATTGCATAACAAATTGCCAATTTACTTGTGTCCTTCGATTACTTATTGCAATTCATAAATATGTGAACTAATATGTTAGTGTGCCTTCTATTTATAAATGCAGTACTTTGGATGAAACTATTACTATTTCTGTTTCAAAATGTTGTAGAAGGTACCATTTCATTATATTAAAAAATTTTAATAAAGAACTCATAGCGTACTTCTCAACCAGAACTGATTAGAATGCGAGGGATATTTTTTATGTCGTCATTTTCTTGACGTCACAATAGGAAGTAGTGTGTGCGCGAGATTTGTTTGTAAATTTTACCGGTTGACGTCACACGCACACTTGTTCTTTGTTAGAGAAGTGTGACATCGAAATGATGTCAAAGTGCCGATTATCCGCGAGATGTTTAGGATGTTTCTTATTCGTCTTATTGCATAATTATGTCTTTAGCGTTATAATTTAAACAGATGCGTGCATTTTACAATTAATAACCCCTTTTTTTGGCAGTTATTTTAACAAATAGTTATGTTTATTTTAGTTGCAGTGAATGGCACGGTGAAGTTTATTGGTAATTAACGAGGCGAATTTTAGTTCGTCCTTCGCTGTTCGCGGAGAAATTAGTTCGTACTTAACATTTTTAAAAAATGATTTACATGAGTTGCGTGTAAAATGTCATTTGCAAATATATAAAACAGTAGGAAATTTATATTTTAATAAATGCGAACAGAAAGTAAGGAAATGTTTTCGCGGGGATTTAAGTTACAATTTCTGTGACGTTTACAATTACAAATTTAATAGGAATATTCAGCAAATTAATGAATAAAAATTGTAATTAATTCTCAAATACCGTATTCTGTTGAGAAAACGTTCACAAACGTTTTACAAGATTTTTGAGAATTAATTAGTTTAATGCTGAGCGTGAGTTAGCAGTAAACTAAACTAATTTATAAAATATTCAGCACAATTCGAATAATTTAAATTATTTCTAATTTTTCTGGTAATTGAAATTTAGAAATATTTTACGGAAAATTGGAATTTGCATTTTAAGGAAAGGAACTGAGCCTTCTAATAATTGGTGCAATTATTTTTGTTCGTAATTCCGGGAATTAAGTAACACATCCAAGCCCAATTGTGATTATAAAAAGGAAAAGAACTAAAATTTTAATCCCATAGAAGCAAAGCNAAAAATATATTATTGTAATTAAGAAATCTTTTGGTCTTTAATCATTTTATATGTTGCAAATTTAAGTATTCTATGTATTTATCCATGTTTCATATTAATATAGCTACAGCAAATATATTTTTAAAATAGGATACAATTAGATTTATCAAAAAACAAACAATTCATTAAACCAAAATTCAAATTTCTTTGAATGAAACAACTCTATCCAGAAGTCCAACTTCTTCACCAAGATTCAAGATTCATAGAAATTAAAATAAGGAACAGAAAATACATAATGATAATCTCAGATATAATTAACATTATTATTTCTATATAACCTATATACAGTATATAGGATATATAGAAGAACAATGTTAATCTTACATACAAAACAATTACTTCTACATAACCTACATACAGAATATAATATAAAGAAATATACATATATTCTGCATATACATATATTTATTCCAATATTCAATTTTTCCTCTCTTGCTTTGCTTTAGGATAATTCCAGGTTAAAGTAACTAATTTGTGTTATTTTAACACAATGTTATACGTATAACACTTAAATATATAATAAACAGCCTTTTATGTGTTTTTATACATAAAATTGGTTATAAAAAAATCTTAATTGAGCATTTAAGTGCTAAAAATGTATTTATTTTGAATTTATGTTGTTCTTTTATCACATATAAACTGAAATATTAAATTGACTGTGTAATGGTAAAAAAGAAATGTGATAAACAATAACACATGTTAATAATGAAGAATAAGAATTACCATTACTTTTTAACTATAGAGAGAATATTATTTTCTATTATTTATATAAATGTAATAATTTATAAAGTTCTATAATACAAAAATAATGTAGCAATGTTTTATTATTAATTATCAGATTCATCACTTATGATGACTCGAACACATTTATATATTTTATAATTCTGCAGTTTAATTATAGAAAATTATCATTTTGCCAATAAAATTCCAATCATTTTAAATTAAAAAAATAATAATCTAAATGATAAATATCATTTTGCAAACTAGAATTTCATAATTCACGAAAAAAATTGTATTAAATATATTTTATTAACTTAAATTATACATTTTTCTTTATTAATTTGTTTTAACATTTATAGATTTTAACGACATGGAAAATTTACAATCTTCCGCCATTTTGTTCAAGATAAAAACGTTCGTCAAATCAAATAACCGCATTCATATATTTTGAAAGACGTCACACGTCATTATCGTATACGTCACGGATATTTGAATTTTTCGCATACGCCCAAATTGTCATTTTCAATTTATAGAAACGTGTTATTTTGTAAATGAAAATGAACGAAAAATTAATATTTTGACATTTTTAGTGCCTTAATATACTGTATATTATAGTAAATAGTTAAAGTTTTGTCAATTTTTTTTTTATAAAATCGAGTGCCAAATTTTATTAATGAAAATGAAATTGTGGAAATTAGGGAAGAGAATTCTTGCTTTTGGATTCATTATTATTTTTACAAGATGGATTTTTACAAGAAAGGTTCATTTTCAACAGCAGTTCACCGTTGATATGTTACAATCTTCTAAAGCTGTTTGGGATTTTATTGCTGATTTAAATCACATGAAAGTAACTAATCCTGGCCTGTAAGGATGCAGTAATGCTCTTTGTTTTCTCTCTATTTTTAGACTTGTAATATGACTTAATTATCATTATAAAACTTTATATATCAAGAACAACAAAAGAAATAAAAAAATAATATAAATTTTAAATCAAATGCTATCCAAATAAGTTTCATTTATGGAATTTTATAGGATTTTTGTAAGGAAAATGAATACCTTTTTATAATAAATTATAATTTAGGATAGGAATATTGCATAGTAAAACTTATATTTCTGTATTATTTAATAATGATTTAAATTTAAAGCCGATACTATATTTCTTCTCTTCCTGATCTGTGTGTATACAGATAAATAATTTTGTAATTGAAGCATGTCAAGTTCTATTACAACTGAATTAAAGCATTTTAATAGTGTTGAAGATGAGAGTGCTAACATTTTCTGCCCAATTAATGGGCCACCTTGGGCTTGGGTAGTCAAAAATATAATTAATTCTATGCAAAAGTTCTTCACAACAAAATGATGTGGAAATGATGCATTTAATATTAATCAGAAAAAATTTATTTATTAATAATTATTAATAAATACTTCTGTTTTAAATTCTTTAAAATACATTGGTTGCTTAAAAAGTAAAGTTCATTGACTTTTTCTTGTAAAAAAAAAAGAGAGAGAGAGAGAGAAAATGGAAAGTAACATTTTTAAAATAAAAAGCAAAGTTTAATAAAAATGTGAATGAAATAAACATTAGTCTTTAAGCAGCTGATGTTTATATGTTACTAATTATTTCTATCTAAAAATATTATATAGTTTATGCAAGATGATAATAGTTATATAAACAGTTAAATCTTAAGAATATTTTTGGTATTATTATTTTTGTATTTCTTGATGACTTTTAAGTGATGATCATGGAGTGCTGCAGATTTTCTATTTAAGCTTTTATTGGATTGATTTGTTTTTAGTTGAAACAGTAATTTCATGCTATATTGCACTACCAATAAAATGTATAAATAAATGAATTCTTTTCAAATATACAAATTTTTCAAAGTAATTTTTGTTCTACTTCTATAAGTTAAATCAGGAAAATTTCTATATACAGAATCTTTTTTTGCAACTGAAAATATATTCATTTAAGTTCTCTCTTTACAGTCTTGTTTGGAAAGTGTTGGATTAACAACCATTATTATCCAAAATATTAATTCTACATCAATGCTTTTCAATTTAAAATTTTTGAAATAAAAGCAAGAAAAAAAGAATTTTTTAAATAAATACAATTTTATTTTAAAATAAACATAGCTTTTATCAACTGATTTTTCTTTCCCAATAATCTTAACACACAGACTTCTCTGCTTTCCTGGAGATAAAAGCTGAAATATTTTTCTTTAGTTATAGTATTTTGGACCTTCCAATCTACTCAAACTACAACAGTTTTAATAAACCCGAAGATGAGTGGAAGGGTGAAAAATACTAGAGAAATATTTCATTTTTACCTTTAAGAAAGCAGAAAAATGTATATGAAAATAACTTATATATTTATAGATCACTAGAATATTAATAAAATTAAATTGACCTAATGGATTTTAAGAATAGATTTTAATCTAATAATTTCAATAATTATGTATAAATATATAGTTTTTAATATGAGAAACTCTAGACATATCACTGAATCTGTCTATAGAAGAGAGTGAAATTTTCATCGTAAGAGTTATCTGCTTAATATTTAAAACATTCATCTAAAAATAAGTAGTGATACCTATAATGGAGCAAACTATAAATGAAATCAAAATATAAAATACTGTACTATTTTTGAAATATATTTTTAAATTATAATTTATATTATCATATATATTTATTAATTAATTAATATGCATGATAATTATTTTATTATAGGTGCTAATACAAAGTAATAATGCAAATTAACCAACTTGTTTTTTCTTTTTGAACCTTTTTAATTAGAGATCTTCAAACCAAAATTTATTTTTAAATTAGTTGAATTAAATGTTTTAAAATCATCAGGTATGGACAGTTGAAACTTTCAATTGTCCACACTTCATGGTCCATTAACCAGATTGAAAACAGTGTTATTTAAATGTCACCTGCTGTTAAACGCACATCGATTAATTCAGTTGAGTAACCACAAAAGCTAATTCATCCCCATGGAAAATTTACAATCTTCCGCCATTTTGTTCAAGATAAAAACGTTCGTCAAATCAAATAACCGCATTCATATATTTTGAAAGACGTCACACGTCATTATCGTATACGTCACGGATATTTGAATTTTTCGCATACGCCCAAATTGTCATTTTCAATTTATAGAAACGTGTTATTTTGTAAATGAAAATGAACGAAAAATTAATATTTTGACATTTTTAGTGCCTTAATATACTGTATATTATAGTAAATAGTTAAAGTTTTGTCAATNATATATTCTGCATATACATATATTTATTCCAATATTCAATTTTTCCTCTCTTGCTTTGCTTTAGGATAATTCCAGGTTAAAGTAACTAATTTGTGTTATTTTAACACAATGTTATACGTATAACACTTAAATATATAATAAACAGCCTTTTATGTGTTTTTATACATAAAATTGGTTATAAAAAAATCTTAATTGAGCATTTAAGTGCTAAAAATGTATTTATTTTGAATTTATGTTGTTCTTTTATCACATATAAACTGAAATATTAAATTGACTGTGTAATGGTAAAAAAGAAATGTGATAAACAATAACACATGTTAATAATGAAGAATAAGAATTACCATTACTTTTTAACTATAGAGAGAATATTATTTTCTATTATTTATATAAATGTAATAATTTATAAAGTTCTATAATACAAAAATAATGTAGCAATGTTTTATTATTAATTATCAGATTCATCACTTATGATGACTCGAACACATTTATATATTTTATAATTCTGCAGTTTAATTATAGAAAATTATCATTTTGCCAATAAAATTCCAATCATTTTAAATTAAAAAAATAATAATCTAAATGATAAATATCATTTTGCAAACTAGAATTTCATAATTCACGAAAAAAATTGTATTAAATATATTTTATTAACTTAAATTATACATTTTTCTTTATTAATTTGTTTTAACATTTATAGATTTTAACGACATGGAAAATTTACAATCTTCCGCCATTTTGTTCAAGATAAAAACGTTCGTCAAATCAAATAACCGCATTCATATATTTTGAAAGACGTCACACGTCATTATCGTATACGTCACGGATATTTGAATTTTTCGCATACGCCCAAATTGTCATTTTCAATTTATAGAAACGTGTTATTTTGTAAATGAAAATGAACGAAAAATTAATATTTTGACATTTTTAGTGCCTTAATATACTGTATATTATAGTAAATAGTTAAAGTTTTGTCAATTTTTTTTTTATAAAATCGAGTGCCAAATTTTATTAATGAAAATGAAATTGTGGAAATTAGGGAAGAGAATTCTTGCTTTTGGATTCATTATTATTTTTACAAGATGGATTTTTACAAGAAAGGTTCATTTTCAACAGCAGTTCACCGTTGATATGTTACAATCTTCTAAAGCTGTTTGGGATTTTATTGCTGATTTAAATCACATGAAAGTAACTAATCCTGGCCTGTAAGGATGCAGTAATGCTCTTTGTTTTCTCTCTATTTTTAGACTTGTAATATGACTTAATTATCATTATAAAACTTTATATATCAAGAACAACAAAAGAAATAAAAAAATAATATAAATTTTAAATCAAATGCTATCCAAATAAGTTTCATTTATGGAATTTTATAGGATTTTTGTAAGGAAAATGAATACCTTTTTATAATAAATTATAATTTAGGATAGGAATATTGCATAGTAAAACTTATATTTCTGTATTATTTAATAATGATTTAAATTTAAAGCCGATACTATATTTCTTCTCTTCCTGATCTGTGTGTATACAGATAAATAATTTTGTAATTGAAGCATGTCAAGTTCTATTACAACTGAATTAAAGCATTTTAATAGTGTTGAAGATGAAAGAGTGCTAACATTTTCTGCCCAATTAATGGGCCACCTTGGGCTTGGGTAGTCAAAAATATAATTAATTCTATGCAAAAGTTCTTCACAACAAAATGATGTGGAAATGATGCATTTAATATTAATCAGAAAAAATTTATTTATTAATNCGTAAAGACTAAATCGCTGTATTATTCAAATGTTTAATTAATCGTAAAACTTATTAATTTTATAAGAAAAACACCAGTTTACAATTTATATTCTCAAATGTATCTGGAAAAAAACAAAATTCGGTAAACTGATTTTTGGGTCATCCTGTATATTTCTATAAATTTATATAATTATACTATATTATGGCTTATAGAGAAGTAAGAAGATCCGAGCTGAAGTATTTAGTTGTAGAAGTGTTGTTAATTGATAAGAAGCGATAATGTTCAAACATTACTACTTAATCGCGTTTTTTATCGTGTTTTCGCCAACTTAATGAAAGAAATTCGCGTTGTTTCATATTTAGCTTGCGATTCATACTCAAAGTAAAGCCGGAACACAAAATACAAGGCATAATTTCTGGTTTTTGGGCATCCTGTATATTTCTACAGGTTAATATATTATAATCGGGGCTTCAGAAGGGATGGAGAAATAAGGTAATTGGTTACTACTTTAAAAATATATAGCTTACTGTTTATGTTTTATGCATCTAAATATATTTTCTGTATGGAAAACACCTGAGACAAGCGAGATGGGCCCAAACCAGCCCTCAATGGCATTTAGAACACAGATTATATTTTACTGTATTAATATTTATTCATCACCAACACCGATATATAAATTAATTAATTTGAAATATTCGTGGTTTACGTTTATTGACGAGTATCTTGCATAGTAGTGTATAATCCGGTTAAATCTCCCCTTCTACTTTTTAATATTCCTCGATGGGTGTTAAATGCTAAAAATGAAAATTATGGCGCTAATTTTAATCTAATAATACAAACTGTGGTATTTTACATTAACAATTGATCTAAACGTCACGATTATACAATTATATTTGTAAACTACGTTGATGCTAAAACTTATATTCTATTATTAATAATTGTATTCACGTTGGTACCTGTATATAATTACTGTTCTTATATATATATATAAAATTGGAGAGTTTCAAGAACGTTAACTCGATTCCCAACCGTGTAATTACGGTATTGTATATAGGTTATTGTAAATTGACGTAACTTTGACATCGACGAGAACATTAGCAAAACATTAATTAACAAGAAAAGAGACAGGAAAAAGTTAAATTGACTTTGCAACACAATTAAATTCTGCACGCCGGTACAACTGGAAAGAAAATATATACAAGGTGGCCCAAAAGTCTCTTAATTAAATTAATCATATTTGTTTCGGGTACGCTTCAGAGTTTAAATGGTAAATGAAGTTTCTAACAACGTATTATAAAATTGACGAAAAACACGAGTATTTGAATAATGCAGCAATTTAGTTTTAACAACGGTTAACTGACTTTTGGGTCACCCTATGTATTTATTATATTTCGATTACGTGCACATAATCAAATTTTTAAGTCGGGTTCGTCCAATCCACTTAGTTATAACTAACTTCCCAAAGCCAAAGATGGATCCAAGAGTAATTACAGTACATCAGTCTTTGGTTTTGGGGCATTAAAAATTTATAGTTGGCATTTTCTTTGAAATTTGAGTACTGTTTACTTTTAAGTAAGATATTCACGTAATAATTCAACTTAACTGCTCACTAAATACTCAAAACAGATTTCAAAGACGGTACTAACAGGCAATACTCGTACAACCAACAATACGAAAATTCATTACTTTACATTTCTAATTATGAACGCATTTAAAATACAAGTTCCGCATTGCATAACAAATTGCCAATTTACTTGTGTCCTTCGATTACTTATTGCAATTCATAAATATGTGAACTAATATGTTAGTGTGCCTTCTATTTATAAATGCAGTACTTTGGATGAAACTATTACTATTTCTGTTTCAAAATGTTGTAGAAGGTACCATTTCATTATATTAAAAAATTTTAATAAAGAACTCATAGCGTACTTCTCAACCAGAACTGATTAGAATGCGAGGGATATTTTTTATGTCGTCATTTTCTTGACGTCACAATAGGAAGTAGTGTGTGCGCGAGATTTGTTTGTAAATTTTACCGGTTGACGTCACACGCACACTTGTTCTTTGTTAGAGAAGTGTGACATCGAAATGATGTCAAAGTGCCGATTATCCGCGAGATGTTTAGGATGTTTCTTATTCGTCTTATTGCATAATTATGTCTTTAGCGTTATAATTTAAACAGATGCGTGCATTTTACAATTAATAACCCCTTTTTTTGGCAGTTATTTTAACAAATAGTTATGTTTATTTTAGTTGCAGTGAATGGCACGGTGAAGTTTATTGGTAATTAACGAGGCGAATTTTAGTTCGTCCTTCGCTGTTCGCGGAGGAAATTAGTTCGTACTTAACATTTTTAAAAAATGATTTACATGAGTTGCGTGTAAAATGTCATTTGCAAATATATAAAACAGTAGGAAATTTATATTTTAATAAATGCGAACAGAAAGTAAGGAAATGTTTTCGCGGGGATTTAAGTTACAATTTCTGTGACGTTTACAATTACAAATTTAATAGGAATATTCAGCAAATTAATGAATAAAAATTGTAATTAATTCTCAAATACCGTATTCTGTTGAGAAAACGTTCACAAACGTTTTACAAGATGTTTGAGAATTAATTAGTTTAATGCTGAGCGTGAGTTAGCAGTAAACTAAACTAATTTATAAAATATTCAGCACAATTCGAATAATTTAAATTATTTCTAATTTTTCTGGTAATTGAAATTTAGAAATATTTTACGGAAAATTGGAATTTGCATTTTAAGGAAAGGAACTGAGCCTTCTAATAATTGGTGCAATTATTTTTGTTCGTAATTCCGGGAATTAAGTAACACATCCAAGCCCAATTGTGATTATAAAAAGGAAAAGAACTAAAATTTTAATCCCATAGAAGCAAAGCCAATGATTACATTCGAGAAATACCAAGACTGACAATTAAATCATTATTATTATATATTTAATTACATATGCAGGAAATAAAACTATAGGATGAAATTTCATTTCACTGTCTATAAAAAGTATATACTGTAATACTTTTGTAATTAACATTAACAGAAGAAAAATTAAGGTTGCACTTTTATAAAATGATTTTTATTTTTCATTAATTAAAGATGATTTATTGTCATGCCACACTTATAAAATATTTACTTATTGAATGTTAATCTAAGATTTGATAAATGTTTTGACACACAATTTTAGAAACTATATTAGGAAATATTACATAACAAGTACTATGTATTTTTTCTTGAATAATGAAAATGACAGTAGTATTTATTATTTAGTAACTAGCATTTTGATTGTTTTTTATTTTAAAGTAATACAAATAATTCTGTATTGTATGCTAGTTCCCCTGGTGTGTTATATTGTTAGAATAAGAAACTGTTTTACTACTATATGACAGTTAATGCAAAATGTTGCTAGTAGTAAGATTTATATTTAATTAAATTAAGAATCTTATTGATAACAATATATCAAATAAATCAAAATTTTATTTATACAAATAAATTTTGGACAATTTATAATTTGGAAAACAAACAATTAAATAAAAACTATAATTTTGTTTAGCTCAATTTAAGACAATTATAATGATCTTTGTACAATTTAGATGAAATAAACATACATAAATATAGAATTATACATTAAATAGATTCAATAAATATGAGTTAAAAGTGCTTTTATTTTTTTGAATTTACTTAATTTTCTACATTTATATCATAGTGCAATTTATCTTCACCTTTCTATTTCAATAATTTATACTTTGTAACATTCTAATTAAATTTTTATAATAAACATTAAGTAATTCAATTGTGACTAACCTTCATTAAATATTAATTTATTACATTAGTTGTAATTATAAAAAATATATTCTTTTTTATTTATATTTAGTTACTGTACTTACATTATTTTCTTTTTTTTTTTTTCCTTCAGTTATTGTAAATTTTAGATGTTGGGAATTGGGAGATGTTAACATGCTCAACCAGAGCTTCATTTGCGTAATTTCATAGTAAGATTTGAATATTGATTGGAATTGTATCCAACTAATTTAATATCACAGTCACATTTATAAATGTAAGGAAAAAAAGCTAAATAAGTTTTTTGAGCATATTGGTAAAAATAAAAGTTAAGCAAAATCTTAATTTTTTGTAAGCTTGTACAATATGCAAATCAGCATTGTTTAATTAATTAAAGGAATATTGGAAAACGAATGCAGGAAGCTAATACTTATTTTTTTTACTGATCAGTGTGTAATACTGAATTATAAGTGATAGATGCTTAACACTTCAATATAATTTCACCAATTTATTGATCAATAAATAAAAAATAATCTGAAATTCAATAAGCTTTAGACCCCATTTTCACTGGTTTTAAAATGTGTTTCTAGTTGGACTGTAAATGATATGGTTTATCTATTGTAGTGAAAATCCAATACTGGCATTTTTGGTTTAAATTAATAGTTTTTAATTATTTAAAAAAATTTTAAAGTTGGAGGCTTTTGTTTAATTATTCCTTTAATCTGTAATCAATGAATTTCAGTATGTTATGCTTTATGTATATGACAAATACTTAGTGCAATTTTATTGTGAATAAGATGTATCAAAGAAAAACTAATGTATGCAAACTGTCCAAATTATTTTGACAGTTAATGTAATAATAATGTGTTAATAGAGATTCCTTTTCAGGTGATCTCTTTATGTACTTTATAGTTTATATCTTGTTTCTTTGAGTAATGATCATTCTAAATTTGACTTAAGTAGTTTTGTGTTTTTTGTTTTAGGATTCAACTGTGGAATTGGATTCTTGTTGTCTGGAAGTTCTTGGAATTAATTTACAATGTGCTAAATTAAGTTTATAAACATAATGATGCAAAGTAGTTTGGATAATTTTTTGATAAATTAAGTTTTTGTCATAATTGATAGTGGTATTGACATACAGTTAACATATTTTGAGATCAGCTGATTTGCATTAAGATAAGAAAACAGGATCTATATTTTACACATTTATAAAAAGTATCATAAAATGATTACAGCTGGTTTCCAGAAATCAACACCTACAACAAACCATTTATTCAATACAAAGGAATTTCATCTGTGTTAATATTTATCAGATTACACTTAAGCTATTTTTTTTCCTTTTAATGTTCATGTTATATACATGACTGTTGAGAGATGGGATGTGGGGGGGTTTTTCCCTGGGCCTAGATAAAACTTATAATCAAGCCTCTATAAATTAGTGTTGTTTTTACTAACAAAAAATGGAATGTTTTAAGATTATTTTTATTAATATAGTAAAATTCTATGTATTTCATTTGTTCAAAGAAAAAAATGGCAAAAGGGAACTCCTGCTATCCCTGGTCACTGTAAAAACTCTTGATGACTTTAGTTATATACTGTACATCTAAAACTGTTGAAAATTTAATAATTTCAATACTGGTAATTCTATCTATTCCTACATATTTCTCTTGTTACAGTTTTGTCTATATTTTAAAATTCTTTTCTAAGGTATTATTGTAATTTTGGAAATAAGTCCAACACTTAACAAAAAATAGTATGATTCTATATTTGATGTTTTACTTCAAGAAACATTTTTTAAAGCATCCCGATCTAAACCGGATAAAGATGAATTGGAATGGTTTCAAAGTGTATTTGAAACCATTTCTTATTATTGGATTATGAAGTTATTTCATGCATCATGTGATAAATCCAACACTTTTAGGTATTCATTCACAGTACTTCCTGTAATGTATACTATTAAGCTCTAAATTATTCCAATCTATTTGAATTATTTAAAACTTTTGGAAAAAGTTATCAAATTAAAAGCATTTAATTATAACTTTTAATAAACAAAAAAACAATTTTTTCCCATGCTTCAGTTTTTATATTAATTTTTTAAAATATCAAAGATAAAATGCTTTATCAGTTGCAGAAATTACACAATTAATGATTGAAAATGAGCTAAAGTATTATTTTTCTTCTTATTTTGAATACAACTATCAAAATTTTAGTAGTAACTTTAAAATATCTAGTAAAACCTTTATAGATATTCAAAACATTAAACTTTGGAACATTCACATATACAATTCAAAGAATAATAATTAAAATCAGTTTGAAAATATATTTAAAAAAAAAACTAAACTCTCTATAAAAGTTAACCAACAATAAATAAAATTGCATATAAAATTGATTTTTTTCAGCTTTAATCTTCTTCAATTTTACTTAACAGATACAGTATTGAATTAAAAAATTATTAATAAGATGTGATGATAAGTTATATTATTAAATATAAAATTCAATTATAATCCTTTAATTATAACATATGTAAATAATTCTTATCAAATAATGAAAAATTTTGAAATTAAAGCTAATTTTTTGGAGAAGAAAAATATATTATTGTAATTAAGAAATCTTTTGGTCTTTAATCATTTTATATGTTGCAAATTTAAGTATTCTATGTATTTATCCATGTTTCATATTAATATAGCTACAGCAAATATATTTTTAAAATAGGATACAATTAGATTTATCAAAAAACAAACAATTCATTAAACCAAAATTCAAATTTCTTTGAATGAAACAACTCTATCCAGAAGTCCAACTTCTTCACCAAGATTCAAGATTCATAGAAATTAAAATAAGGAACAGAAAATACATAATGATAATCTCAGATATAATTAACATTATTATTTCTATATAACCTATATACAGTATATAGGATATATAGAAGAACAATGTTAATCTTACATACAAAACAATTACTTCTACATAACCTACATACAGAATATAATATAAAGAAATATACATATATTCTGCATATACATATATTTATTCCAATATTCAATTTTTCCTCTCTTGCTTTGCTTTAGGATAATTCCAGGTTAAAGTAACTAATTTGTGTTATTTTAACACAATGTTATACGTATAACACTTAAATATATAATAAACAGCCTTTTATGTGTTTTTATACATAAAATTGGTTATAAAAAAATCTTAATTGAGCATTTAAGTGCTAAAAATGTATTTATTTTGAATTTATGTTGTTCTTTTATCACATATAAACTGAAATATTAAATTGACTGTGTAATGGTAAAAAAGAAATGTGATAAACAATAACACATGTTAATAATGAAGAATAAGAATTACCATTACTTTTTAACTATAGAGAGAATATTATTTTCTATTATTTATATAAATGTAATAATTTATAAAGTTCTATAATACAAAAATAATGTAGCAATGTTTTATTATTAATTATCAGATTCATCACTTATGATGACTCGAACACATTTATATATTTTATAATTCTGCAGTTTAATTATAGAAAATTATCATTTTGCCAATAAAATTCCAATCATTTTAAATTAAAAAAATAATAATCTAAATGATAAATATCATTTTGCAAACTAGAATTTCATAATTCACGAAAAAAATTGTATTAAATATATTTTATTAACTTAAATTATACATTTTTCTTTATTAATTTGTTTTAACATTTATAGATTTTAACGACATGGAAAATTTACAATCTTCCGCCATTTTGTTCAAGATAAAAACGTTCGTCAAATCAAATAACCGCATTCATATATTTTGAAAGACGTCACACGTCATTATCGTATACGTCACGGATATTTGAATTTTTCGCATACGCCCAAATTGTCATTTTCAATTTATAGAAACGTGTTATTTTGTAAATGAAAATGAACGAAAAATTAATATTTTGACATTTTTAGTGCCTTAATATACTGTATATTATAGTAAATAGTTAAAGTTTTGTCAATTTTTTTTTTATAAAATCGAGTGCCAAATTTTATTAATGAAAATGAAATTGTGGAAATTAGGGAAGAGAATTCTTGCTTTTGGATTCATTATTATTTTTACAAGATGGATTTTTACAAGAAAGGTTCATTTTCAACAGCAGTTCACCGTTGATATGTTACAATCTTCTAAAGCTGTTTGGGATTTTATTGCTGATTTAAATCACATGAAAGTAACTAATCCTGGCCTGTAAGGATGCAGTAATGCTCTTTGTTTTCTCTCTATTTTTAGACTTGTAATATGACTTAATTATCATTATAAAACTTTATATATCAAGAACAACAAAAGAAATAAAAAAATAATATAAATTTTAAATCAAATGCTATCCAAATAAGTTTCATTTATGGAATTTTATAGGATTTTTGTAAGGAAAATGAATACCTTTTTATAATAAATTATAATTTAGGATAGGAATATTGCATAGTAAAACTTATATTTCTGTATTATTTAATAATGATTTAAATTTAAAGCCGATACTATATTTCTTCTCTTCCTGATCTGTGTGTATACAGATAAATAATTTTGTAATTGAAGCATGTCAAGTTCTATTACAACTGAATTAAAGCATTTTAATAGTGTTGAAGATGAGAGTGCTAACATTTTCTGCCCAATTAATGGGCCACCTTGGGCTTGGGTAGTCAAAAATATAATTAATTCTATGCAAAAGTTCTTCACAACAAAATGATGTGGAAATGATGCATTTAATATTAATCAGAAAAAATTTATTTATTAATAATTATTAATAAATACTTCTGTTTTAAATTCTTTAAAATACATTGGTTGCTTAAAAAGTAAAGTTCATTGACTTTTTCTTGTAAAAAAAAAAGAGAGAGAGAGAGAGAAAATGGAAAGTAACATTTTTAAAATAAAAAGCAAAGTTTAATAAAAATGTGAATGAAATAAACATTAGTCTTTAAGCAGCTGATGTTTATATGTTACTAATTATTTCTATCTAAAAATATTATATAGTTTATGCAAGATGATAATAGTTATATAAACAGTTAAATCTTAAGAATATTTTTGGTATTATTATTTTTGTATTTCTTGATGACTTTTAAGTGATGATCATGGAGTGCTGCAGATTTTCTATTTAAGCTTTTATTGGATTGATTTGTTTTTAGTTGAAACAGTAATTTCATGCTATATTGCACTACCAATAAAATGTATAAATAAATGAATTCTTTTCAAATATACAAATTTTTCAAAGTAATTTTTGTTCTACTTCTATAAGTTAAATCAGGAAAATTTCTATATACAGAATCTTTTTTTGCAACTGAAAATATATTCATTTAAGTTCTCTCTTTACAGTCTTGTTTGGAAAGTGTTGGATTAACAACCATTATTATCCAAAATATTAATTCTACATCAATGCTTTTCAATTTAAAATTTTTGAAATAAAAGCAAGAAAAAAAGAATTTTTTAAATAAATACAATTTTATTTTAAAATAAACATAGCTTTTATCAACTGATTTTTCTTTCCCAATAATCTTAACACACAGACTTCTCTGCTTTCCTGGAGATAAAAGCTGAAATATTTTTCTTTAGTTATAGTATTTTGGACCTTCCAATCTACTCAAACTACAACAGTTTTAATAAACCCGAAGATGAGTGGAAGGGTGAAAAATACTAGAGAAATATTTCATTTTTACCTTTAAGAAAGCAGAAAAATGTATATGAAAATAACTTATATATTTATAGATCACTAGAATATTAATAAAATTAAANTATAAAACAGTAGGAAATTTATATTTTAATAAATGCGAACAGAAAGTAAGGAAATGTTTTCGCGGGGATTTAAGTTACAATTTCTGTGACGTTTACAATTACAAATTTAATAGGAATATTCAGCAAATTAATGAATAAAAATTGTAATTAATTCTCAAATACCGTATTCTGTTGAGAAAACGTTCACAAACGTTTTACAAGATGTTTGAGAATTAATTAGTTTAATGCTGAGCGTGAGTTAGCAGTAAACTAAACTAATTTATAAAATATTCAGCACAATTCGAATAATTTAAATTATTTCTAATTTTTCTGGTAATTGAAATTTAGAAATATTTTACGGAAAATTGGAATTTGCATTTTAAGGAAAGGAACTGAGCCTTCTAATAATTGGTGCAATTATTTTTGTTCGTAATTCCGGGAATTAAGTAACACATCCAAGCCCAATTGTGATTATAAAAAGGAAAAGAACTAAAATTTTAATCCCATAGAAGCAAAGCCAATGATTACATTCGAGAAATACCAAGACTGATAATTAAATCATTATTATTATATATTTAATTACATATGCAGGAAATAAAACTATAGGATGAAATTTCATTTCACTGTCTATAAAAAGTATATACTGTAATACTTTTGTAATTAACATTAACAGAAGAAAAATTAAGGTTGCACTTTTATAAAATGATTTTTATTTTTCATTAATTAAAGATGATTTATTGTCATACCACACTTATAAAATATTTACTTATTGAATGTTAATCTAAGATTTGATAAATGTTTTGACACACAATTTTAGAAACTATATTAGGAAATATTACATAACAAGTACTATGTATTTTTTCTTGAATAATGAAAATGACAGTAGTATTTATTATTTAGTAACTAGCATTTTGATTGTTTTTTATTTTAAAGTAATACAAATAATTCTGTATTGTATGCTAGTTCCCCTGGTGTGTTATATTGTTAGAATAAGAAACTGTTTTACTACTATATGACAGTTAATGCAAAATGTTGCTAGTAGTAAGATTTATATTTAATTAAATTAAGAATCTTATTGATAACAATATATCAAATAAATCAAAATTTTATTTATACAAATAAATTTTGGACAATTTATAATTTGGAAAACAAACAATTAAATAAAAACTATAATTTTGTTTAGCTCAATTTAAGACAATTATAATGATCTTTGTACAATTTAGATGAAATAAACATACATAAATATAGAATTATACATTAAATAGATTCAATAAATATGAGTTAAAAGTGCTTTTATTTTTTTGAATTTACTTAATTTTCTACATTTATATCATAGTGCAATTTATCTTCACCTTTCTATTTCAATAATTTATACTTTGTAACATTCTAATTAAATTTTTATAATAAACATTAAGTAATTCAATTGTGACTAACCTTCATTAAATATTAATTTATTACATTAGTTGTAATTATAAAAAATATATTCTTTTTTATTTATATTTAGTTACTGTACTTACATTATTTTCTTTTTTTTTTTTTCCTTCAGTTATTGTAAATTTTAGATGTTGGGAATTGGGAGATGTTAACATGCTCAACCAGAGCTTCATTTGCGTAATTTCATAGTAAGATTTGAATATTGATTGGAATTGTATCCAACTAATTTAATATCACAGTCACATTTATAAATGTAAGGAAAAAAAGCTAAATAAGTTTTTTGAGCATATTGGTAAAAATAAAAGTTAAGCAAAATCTTAATTTTTTGTAAGCTTGTACAATATGCAAATCAGCATTGTTTAATTAATTAAAGGAATATTGGAAAACGAATGCAGGAAGCTAATACTTATTTTTTTTACTGATCAGTGTGTAATACTGAATTATAAGTGATAGATGCTTAACACTTCAATATAATTTCACCAATTTATTGATCAATAAATAAAAAATAATCTGAAATTCAATAAGCTTTAGACCCCATTTTCACTGGTTTTAAAATGTGTTTCTAGTTGGACTGTAAATGATATGGTTTATCTATTGTAGTGAAAATCCAATACTGGCATTTTTGGTTTAAATTAATAGTTTTTAATTATTTAAAAAAATTTTAAAGTTGGAGGCTTTTGTTTAATTATTCCTTTAATCTGTAATCAATGAATTTCAGTATGTTATGCTTTATGTATATGACAAATACTTAGTGCAATTTTATTGTGAATAAGATGTATCAAAGAAAAACTAATGTATGCAAACTGTCCAAATTATTTTGACAGTTAATGTAATAATAATGTGTTAATAGAGATTCCTTTTCAGGTGATCTCTTTATGTACTTTATAGTTTATATCTTGTTTCTTTGAGTAATGATCATTCTAAATTTGACTTAAGTAGTTTTGTGTTTTTTGTTTTAGGATTCAACTGTGGAATTGGATTCTTGTTGTCTGGAAGTTCTTGGAATTAATTTACAATGTGCTAAATTAAGTTTATAAACATAATGATGCAAAGTAGTTTGGATAATTTTTTGATAAATTAAGTTTTTGTCATAATTGATAGTGGTATTGACATACAGTTAACATATTTTGAGATCAGCTGATTTGCATTAAGATAAGAAAACAGGATCTATATTTTACACATTTATAAAAAGTATCATAAAATGATTACAGCTGGTTTCCAGAAATCAACACCTACAACAAACCATTTATTCAATACAAAGGAATTTCATCTGTGTTAATATTTATCAGATTACACTTAAGCTATTTTTTTTCCTTTTAATGTTCATGTTATATACATGACTGTTGAGAGATGGGATGTGGGGGGTTTTTCCCTGGGCCTAGATAAAACTTATAATCAAGCCTCTATAAATTAGTGTTGTTTTTACTAACAAAAAATGGAATGTTTTAAGATTATTTTTATTAATATAGTAAAATTCTATGTATTTCATTTGTTCAAAGAAAAAAATGGCAAAAGGGAACTCCTGCTATCCCTGGTCACTGTAAAAACTCTTGATGACTTTAGTTATATACTGTACATCTAAAACTGTTGAAAATTTAATAATTTCAATACTGGTAATTCTATCTATTCCTACATATTTCTCTTGTTACAGTTTTGTCTATATTTTAAAATTCTTTTCTAAGGTATTATTGTAATTTTGGAAATAAGTCCAACACTTAACAAAAAATAGTATGATTCTATATTTGATGTTTTACTTCAAGAAACATTTTTTAAAGCATCCTGATCTAAACCGGATAAAGATGAATTGGAATGGTTTCAAAGTGTATTTGAAACCATTTCTTATTATTGGATTATGAAGTTATTTCATGCATCATGTGATAAATCCAACACTTTTAGGTATTCATTCACAGTACTTCCTGTAATGTATACTATTAAGCTCTAAATTATTCCAATCTATTTGAATTATTTAAAACTTTTGGAAAAAGTTATCAAATTAAAAGCATTTAATTATAACTTTTAATAAACAAAAAAACAATTTTTTCCCATGCTTCAGTTTTTATATTAATTTTTTAAAATATCAAAGATAAAATGCTTTATCAGTTGCAGAAATTACACAATTAATGATTGAAAATGAGCTAAAGTATTATTTTTCTTCTTATTTTGAATACAACTATCAAAATTTTAGTAGTAACTTTAAAATATCTAGTAAAACCTTTATAGATATTCAAAACATTAAACTTTGGAACATTCACATATACAATTCAAAGAATAATAATTAAAATCAGCTTGAAAATATATNCAAAAAAAAAACGCTTCGATATATATAGATACATGGAAGTAATAAATGATATAGCTTTATGGCCAAGAATATTAACAGATGCTATTATTGATCATATTCTTAAAACAAACCAAAATGTATAGAAAACAGATTTCTTAATAAACGAAAAAAAAAAGAATTAAGATAATGGAAATAGATAAAACACCAGATGAAGGAAGTAACTTGACACCTGAAAAATTATTTAAAATACAAATTTACAGTGTTCTTGACACTCTATTGTGTCAAATAGATTGGCGTTATGAAAAAATGAAAAGTATCTGTGACGATTTTTGCTTTCGCTGTGGCTGGTCTTTACAATGCATGAGTTTGTTCATTTAAAAATTCGGCTGCAGATCTCGCTATTAAATACAGTATAGCAAAGATTTAAAAAAGTACGAATTCACAAGTGAAATTGAAAGTTTTAATTTTGAAGTAACGACTCTTATACAAAATATAGAAACTGTATCTCCACTTAATATTCTACAGGATCTTCACGATTTTGGTTTAATTGAGTCTTACCCAAATATCAATGTCGCTCTTCGAATATTTCTAACTCTTCCCGTTTCTATTGCTTCGTGCGAGAGAAGTTTTAGCAAGTTAAACTTAATAAAAAATTATTTAAGATCAACTATCGGACAAAAACAATTATCCAATATTTCTATTATTTCAATAGAATACAATATCGTTAAAAATATTAATTACGATGGTGTAATTAATGAATTTGCTGAAATTAAAGCCAGAAAAATTCAACAATGTAAATTCGTCTCTGTAATCCAAAACACATGCTTTGATAGACGTATCTCACAGTATTTGCTAACCAGAAATTGCTGTGAGATACGTCTACCAAAGTGTGTGTTTTGGATTACAGAGACGAATTTACATTGTTAATATAACATACAGCAAACCAACTATATATTACAGAAAAATTCAATTAAAATAAATCTTAATAAAACAAATACATTACAATAGATTTTTAGTATTTTCCCAAAACCAAATAAATTAAGGGGCCTAAATGCAAATTCTTGCACAGGGCACAGGAATGGCTAGTTACGGCTCTGCACACCAGTGTAACAATTTTGGCCTCAGCCCATTCAACTACCAAACCATCAGTTTGTGATACTCTGGATAGTGCTGTAGAATAGTGCCCTTTGTTCATATCATACATATGCTCCTTAAGCCCTTTGCTGAAGTTTCTGGTGGCGACACCTACATAGTCTTTGTTCAGATCTAATTGGTCATTTTTATGTGGTATCTTGTATATTCCAGATTGTTCTTTTTTCTTGATCATATCTTTGTCATTCCTAAGCAAGTTATAAACTGTGGGAGTCCTTTTGTACAGTAATCTTGTGTTCTTGTAATTTGCAGTTTTTTTCATAATATAGGACATGCTTCTGTTGTAAGTGAACTTAGTAACATTGTTATTCATAGTTTTCTTCGTCGTCTTTTTGCTAGGATCTGAGTAAGAACTTATTAATCCCTCAATGACTTTTGCTCCAAATTCCAATGTCCCAGCAATGGCTCTAATCCTATCCAACTTTTGCAACCTGTTGTATACATTGGAGAATAATGGAATGCCCTTCTAACTAGAGCTCTAAATGCTGAAAGCTTATGAGTATGTGAATCATTGGAGGAGGAAGGGGTATATAATGGGTTGTGAGTGGGCTTGATGTACACTTCTGTGCTTAAGGAACCATTGTTGAATGAAATGTCAATGTCTAAAAAATGCACTTCTGTAGTACTAAGTTGCTCCAATTTAAGTTTTAAACCATCTTTGTTGGAATTTATCTCATTCAAAAAATGTTGTATTCTTCTGTCATTCCTCCATAAAATGAATACATCATCCACATATCTTTTGTATAGGATTATGTCCTCCATAAAATTCCTAATAGTGATCTAGTCTAATCTGCGTAAAACTAACTCGCAGAGTAAGCCAGACATCGGGCTGCCCATCAGAACCCCTTTCCTTTGTTTATAGATTCTGTCCTTAAAGTTGAAGAATGATTGAAAACATACCAGGTTTGCAAGCAGGTTTGTTTTCAATCATAGGAAAGGTCAACACATCTGGGTTCAATCTGTGCAAGGTGTTAATTAACGCATGATAACATGAATCCAATTTTATGGATGGATACAGACTTTCAAAGCCCATGACTGATCCAACCTCCTCATCCATTATATAATTATAGAGAGATTGGAGCTCATTTATTAAGTTTTGTGGGTTCTTTGTAATAAAATGATCATTCCCAATCTGTTCAGATAAATATCTATGCAGGCATTTTTCCAGTTTATATGTTAGCCCTTTACATTTCTCGATTGCTGGTCTGATGTCTTTGCTGTGTTTGTGTGATTTTGCAAAGTTAAATAGTCTGGGTATACTTGTGCATGTGATATGGGATCCTTTGAGAAAAGGAACGAGTGAGGTAATGGGTGATCTCTCCAACCTCTTGACTTTTCTGTCCAATTTATCAACTATGCTGTGATCATCCCTTTCATGTTCTGTCTTCTCTATATAATCTTCCAATGCTTTGTTCTAATGATGTTTTTTCATTAATACCAAATGCTTGCTTCATTTATGTTTTTGTTTATTTTGGTATTTTAATGAAATATTCAAACCTTTAATTTTGAATTTATTATCACATATTCATTTGAATATAGAATGATTGTAAATGTTCCAGAGAATTGATAACCTGGTGATGGCCTGTTGATCAGATTGAAAATGTTTGTTTAAAGCAATAAAGTAGGTTGTCAGCAATATAAGGTGTGTGTATGTCATAATATTTAAGGAGGCTGAGTATATATTGAAGTGATTTGTATATATCATTGTATTTTTTAATTATTTTATTTTGTATTTAATATTTTTCTTGTTAATTATTTATTCTTATTTTCTGTGTTTTATTTAATATATTTATGCTCCTGCACATGTGACTTCTATGTAAATTTGTTTTTTTGATTTTTTGATTGTTTATAATTTCAAATTTGCTTTCTGTTCTATTTCTTGTATTCCATTTTAGAACTTGAAGATGACCATTTTACATGGCCAAAACATTCATTTGTTAATAAATGTTCCATTTTTACTAGATTTAAGGGTTTTTTGTTTTTGTACTCTTTTAAGAAGAGAGTCGTGCCTATCATCTAACTTCTTTCGGGAGGAGTTTTGAATTGAAATAACATGATCTCCAGTTTGCTTCGGAAGTTTGTATATAGTAAACCAGGGCCTTTTGCTTCTAAGGTTGCCGTATCTGGTCTCATTTTTCATCTGTCTAACTTTGTTCTTGAAATTAAGAAAGATGGACAGATGAACAACAGTGAAAATTTATAGGTCTACAATTCTTCCAAATTGCAGGCCAAAAATATCAAATTCATTCACATGAATATTTTCTAGCATAGGATTTCAATTTACATTTTAATTTTTCTTATAGTTGATGGTTTAATGCATAATGATGTTGATAATGATGATTCTTTCATTTCTTTGTATTCCCATTACTAAGAGTAGCAAACTTACTTTGGAAAGTTTTCATAACTTTGTTTTAGGTAATAATTTTATACAACGAAACATACCAATCACAGTTTGAAAAACTTTCTTCAATCAGTGTTCTCAACCTTTTACTCATCTTGGACTGATAAAGTTGTGGATAATTTTCATGGACCAAATACAGTGGTACCTTGTACTTCAAATGCTTCAGAATTTAAACGCTAAATTTGACAAAAACTTGCTTTGGAGTTTGAATGTTGGTTCAAAGTTCAGACTTCATGTGCAGTGAAAAAAATGCACTTGAAGCATAAAGTAAGCTTCTAAACCAAGAATACAATCTTCAAATTAGCAATAATGTGTTAAATTTCACAACTTATAATTAAATCACACATCTACATTAAGTAACCACAGTGGTTAAAAATATGCAAAAGCTTAATCTTCAACACAACATAATCTTATTAATTACTGCATCTAAGAAGTGTGCAGAAGTAACAAAGTCTAACAAGTAAAAGAAAGGCTGTAAATGTTGATAATTAAGATGAAAAAAGAATTTATCAGAAAGCATGAAAGCAGTACAGTACACGTGTGGTGTATCTGGTGGACATGTTTATGATGCTGAAGTCGACAGTGTGTGAACAGTAATGCAATGTTCATTTTATTATAAGGTACAGTAGAGCGTCGTTTATCCGAATCAATTGGGGACTGGGGTTGTTCGGATAACTTATTTTTCGGATAAGCAATTATGTACGAAAAAATATATTAATTTATCCCGTGTTGAAATTTTTCTCCGTTGCGTGTCGCTTCGCGTTGAATTTTCGTCCATGNTTGAAATATATTTTTAAATTATAATTTATATTATCATATATATTTATTAATTAATTAATATGCATGATAATTATTTTATTATAGGTGCTAATACAAAGTAATAATGCAAATTAACCAACTTGTTTTTTCTTTTTGAACCTTTTTAATTAGAGATCTTCAAACCAAAATTTATTTTTAAATTAGTTGAATTAAATGTTTTAAAATCATCAGGTATGGACAGTTGAAACTTTCAATTGTCCACACTTCATGGTCCATTAACCAGATTGAAAACAGTGTTATTTAAATGTCACCTGCTGTTAAACGCACATCGATTAATTCAGTTGAGTAACCACAAAAGCTAATTCATCCCTTATATTTTTAATCTTCAAAATGAAAGAAGAGAAAATGTTTAAAAAAATTTTTTTTGCAGTTTTTAAACCTATCAAATATATTTAAAATTCATAAATATAGTTTTCATATCATTTGCTGTTAAATACAATTCAAGAGTTTGTATTACTGTTTAAGTTATTTATTTATTTTATTTTTATCTTTATTTATTCCTATATTATATTTATGTATCATTTATATATATATACATATATATATTTGTACGAGTAACCTGTACATATTGTATTTTTATTTTCTGGCACTAGACATGTATGAAAATTCAAACATTCAAAATCATTCCATAACAAACTTTGGTCTATAGAAATTGAAATCATTTGATTTTTATTCCTGAGGAAGGCCATTCAAATGACCGAAAATGCTCGAAAAGTTAATAAAAAGTTGCATTTTAAAGGTTTCTTGTCGAGGTTTGATTATCAAGAGATTTCTTTATTCTAAAGTATTATCTTCAGTGACAGCTTAATGGTAACTTACACCTGAGGTGAAACTGATTTTACCACCTAGTTTCCAAAATTGTTCCAATAACAAACACTTCTAGCACTGGCACTCTTGTGTGAACTGTTTATAAACAGCTTTAATGTACATTTATTATATTTTGCTTATTATTTTTATTTATTTTCTTTTCAATATTTTGACTGCTCACTTTGCCACCAAGGCAATTGTTTCATCACTTCACCCATCAAGCTGACCCTGGTTACCTTACAATGACCATGAAAGTATGATGAAACATTAGTTTTATTCAATTTGTCTTTGCTAAAATTTTAGGTGGTATTTGTATCAAAATTTATCTTGAAAAACTTCATATTTCTAATTCAAATAGAAAAATAAATAATTATGATAATCATAAATAAAATAAAACTTTTTATGAAAATTCTTAGTAGTTTTTAAAAGTCTGTTTACATTCTAGTATCTATTTTTTCATAAATATTTATTAAGTTAAGCAAGATAGAATTTAAAATTTAATTATCATGAAATACAAATTAATATAAAAAAGTGTAATAATGTATTGCAGAAATATAATAATACATAATAAGATCTAAAATAATAAAGAAGATTAATTGAATATTAAATGGAATTAATGCAAAAACAAAACAGGAAATAACTAATAATAATATCTTAAAACAACATACTGTATATATACCTGGAATAATAATGAAGATTAATTAAATATGTACTGTAAAAGCAAACAAATTGTGGATATTTACTAGCCTGTATGAATAAATTTTTATATTTGTATATAAATGAATTCAGGGGAGAATAACAATCTCACAGTGTAAATTTTATGAATTTTATTAATACTTAATCTAAACTCAAACTAAAAACAATATTACTAATATCTACCAATTCACATGACTTTCTTACAAGGACCATAGGGAGTTTTTTCCAGGCTCAGAGAAAAACTGTACCCATAGTAGTTCCTATCCCTATAAAATTAATGTTGTTTAACAAAAGATAAAATCTTTAAGACTGCTTTTTATTAATAAAGAAATATTCTAGGTATTTTATTTGTTTAAAAAAACAATGGCCAAAGGACCTGCTAAGAGGTAAAAGGGGTTTACTCTACCTTGAGACCATTATGAACTTTCAATGACCCTCTTTCTTTAGCAAGAAAAGTTATAATAGAATTCAGTAAAAATTGATCCTTGAGAAACTTCATATGAAATTCTTAAGCAGAAAGTTTCTTAACAGAAACGAAAGTAATATCTTAAGTAAGTTCTTTCAATAATCCGTATTTATTTAACAATGTTGTGCACCATTACAGTGAGTCTTATTGAGTATTTTTAATTAGATACATCTAATGTAGTCTGTTTCATTAGTTTTAACAATAATAGTTGAAGCCGGAACTTTACCAGTATATATAGACACTGAACACACCCTACATACTTTTTACACCCTAATGTTTTTAAATAGAGATTCTCTTCAAAAATCTAACAAAGACTTATCAACCAGGCCAAAAATGTTTGTTTTGATTAAATGTAGTTGCTAGAAAAGGAATGTTTAGTGTCTTTATATTTATTGGTTTTGTTATGTGAGGAAAAAATGTTTTATGATTCCTACAAACAAAACTACAGGTCTACAAATATCACACTAAAACTTACTGAAAACTTAACAGTATCATTCGTGTATTGAAAGATCTTGTCAGAATTTGGTGTTTTCTGCAAGAACAATATAATTGCCAGATAATCATATAAAAAAAAAGTTGTAAAATCTATGTTCAAAGTGATTCAAAGTCACGTGAAAAATGACACAAAATTTTATACTTAGTTTTTCCATATGCAATTAAATGTATAAAATTTTTGATAAGATGCACTTGAAAACTTAAGCAAATCTGTTTTCCATTTGTGGAGGAGAATTTTTGTCTATTTAACTGGAAAATTTTCTTAAACAGGAGCATTGTATATAGGAAAATTCTTATGCAATTTATACTATTATACCACTTTGATAACATCAAATTGTACTTTTGCTTTATGGAGGTTTTCTTACTATTAAAAATGTTTCTCAGCACAGTTTTTTTTTGTTTATCTAGTGCTTTATGCATTAGATAATTTAATGCACAAGGTACAAGATAAATAAAGAAAGAAGAAATTAAATATCGACAAAATAGACAAAGTTATTGTGACATCATCAAAATGCCAAGCTGCAATTTTTAATTTATTTAATATAAAATATATTCTCTCAAGTTTAGTAGTGTCTTGCCCCTGTACATCATACTTTTCCTGATAAACAACAGAGTCGTGCCCGTCATCTATCTAACTTCATTCTGGGAAAAACTTTTCTATTGAAATAATGGTCTGGACTGGAAGTTTGTAATCAAGGCCTCATGCCCCTTAGCTTTTCATATCTGATCTCTACTTTCACCTTTCTAACTTCATTCTCAAGATTAAAAAAGGACAGACAGACAGACAGATGGATACCAGTAGGAATTCATAGGTCTGCAAAGTTAAAAATTGCTGCCCAATAAAACATTTTTAATAGAAAGAAAAACTTTATAAAACAGAAGTAAATAGCTATATAATGTACAGTACTTGTATTTCATTCTAATAGTTTATAACAAGTACTTTGTAACTTCACCTATAATGTACTGAATATTTCAATCTGCTTCCTATTTCTCTTTTTCCAGTATTATCAATCCCATTTTTTCCAAGGGATTATAGCTTTTATCCAATTTGGCTTCATTTTTACAGCCAGGTGACCACTCTTTCTTAATTCAGTATTTAGGATTTGCCAGAGTCATCAGGCTCTGTATTGCCTTCTCTGGCTAATCAGTGATACATGGGAAGTAATGCCTTCCGGGAGGTCTTTTAAGAGTAACTGGCCTTTATTCAGATGTTACAGACGTGGAGAAAACCCAGAAAACTCCACATTGCCAGCTTGTCCTGGTGAGGCGCAAACCCACGACCGAATTCCCAGTGTTCAGGGAATGGAACCACTTGGACACTGGTGGGCCAATTAATTTTCTGTAACAATATTATAAAAATTAATTTTCTAATATGATTAATTGTTACAGAAGCATTATAAATAAAAATTTCATGCTTTGACTGTGGTTGTAATTTAGATGATAGTACAACTATCAATAAATAATTTGAACTTATACACATTGATACATAAATCACAGAACTTTGTTTTAACACATCCTTTTACTGTCAGACTCAAGATAGAATTTTCACTAATTATAGTCTTATTTGCTTACTCCACATTATGAGTACATTCCAGTATGCATCAGTCCCAACCACAGTCAATGCATTGGTGAATAGTTTAATAAGCTTTTACTGAAATGTCTGACAACATGAAGAGATGGAAGAAGCAAATATTTGTAGTCTTATTTTGTCAAAATAACTTTGGGTTAACACAGATTAGTAGTAAAAATGGTGTTAATAATATAGCCATGGAGTTGGCCATATCAGAGCTCATCGTATCCACAGTCCAAGAAATGCAATGTGCGTCAGTTGCTGCACTGACGACTTTCCTAGTGAATATCAGAACACATTTTGATACATAGCTGTTCACCAATGTACTGTTTGATGCATACTGGAATGTACTTTATCAGTTGATTATCATCATCAGTATGGACAAGTCTCAAAATAATTACATTAAGTGGATTTTATCTTATATGGAATAGTTACTCCAAATTCTGTTTCCTATTAATTTTTCTAATTTTAATTATAAAAATTAATAATATATCAATATTATTAATTTTTATAATTAAAATTAGAAAAATGCCTTGTATTTACATTTAAATTAATTTATTCTTGAGTAGTTTAATCTATTAAAAATTTGCCATTCATTTCATATTCCAATTATGACTTTCAAAATTTTGATGAGAATGATTTTTATTTTCTATATTGTTATGAATTCTAATAAGCTATCATTCATAATGAAACTTGATAAATTCATTTACACTAAACCCAATTTTCTGCTTTATTAGAGTGAACAAATTAAATTAACTACTATTTTTGTAGCACTTTCAGAAACTCAAGTCTTTATCAAGAGAAAATTGCAATCAAACTTTTCTACAAAATTAACAGTTTTAAATGGTTTTGTAAATTTGGTTTGGTCACAATTTTCTCTGATGATCTATTTGGCTGCCTGAAAGTGTTAAAAAATGGTTAATTTGTATGCTCCAATCAATATTGGGTTCTGTTAGAAGAGATGGAGTTTATTCTTTATATTTGTTTATGCATTCAATGAAAAATTACTGAACTAATGATTTCTTTAAATGTTTTGTATTGTTTATTTCCTTCTTGCATATCTTCTCTGAAAATTTTAATCACAATGATATTTTTTAACTACATCTTACAGATATAAAAATATAAAAAGAAGAATGTTTCTTAATATCTGTTGTGGGTTTGGCCAAACCCACAACAGATATTAAGAAACATTCTTCTTTTTATATTTTTATATTAAGATTATTAAGATTATTTTTATATTAAGATTATTAAGATTATTTTTATATTAAGATTATTAAGATTATTTTTATATTAAGATTATTAATATTAAGATATTAAGAAACATTCAGCTGGATTTAGGCTTTACCTGACAAATGGATGGTGTGGATAAACCAAAAATTTCCAAGTCAATCAGGACTCAAATACAGATCTCCAGAGAAGTAGGCTAGTGGTTTTTATCACATTTGCTATTATAAACCAGAATGATAAATTTCTACAACTATTAGATTTGAGTTTAAATTCAATTCAAATCCTGACGACTTTCTTCAAATTTCTCATCTCATTAAAAAAAATCTGATGCTTATCATGTACAAGATTTATACAAAATGTAATGCACCAGAATGTATCTTGTTGCAAGTATGGCACATACAGTACAATGTGAAAAGTGAACATCTAGCTACTATTTTCAGCTATTCATGTTATTTTTCAACAGAGGCTCCATCCTTGTCTTTGACTATACATCAGCATTAAAGAAGGGCATGTATTCCAGTTCGGTACCAGTCCTGATCCTGAGCAAGCAACCACTTTCTCACCGCTCTCACATTTTTATCTAACTGAAACTTTATCACATGAAGTGTATTTTTCAAAGGACCAAAACGGTAAAAATCTGACAGTGCTAAACAGGATTGTACAGTGGATGCAGCAATATTATGAAATCCAGTTTCATGATTGCCTTGTGAGTCTGTAGACTTATATGCAGCCTCACATCATGCTGAAGAAGCGCATTATACAGGTTCTTCTTATGTCTGATACACTGATAACATTTCTTCAAATTTCACAGTGTCAATGTAGTTCTCTTTGAGTTAATGGTGAATCTTTTAGACATCTATTAAAAGACACCATGAATGTCCCAAAACACAGTGATCATAACCTTTCCTGCTGATGGAATGACGTTTTTTCCTTTTCTTCTTCTTCTTCTTTAGTGAATGGGGATGGTTCCAATGATTGTCACCTTGTTTCAAGTTCAAAGTAGTGCATCCACATTCCATTTGTGGGGAAGAAACAGGCTAAGAACTGCTGCAGTACCGATGTAGTGGTTTTTCTTGTTGCTTTTTGGTTGGTCATGAGCTGCCTGGGATACATCGTGAACATACTTTGGCATATCCAAGTTCATGGATGATTTAGTGAACATTCCCTAAGCTAATGGATAAACATTCTTTCAGCTGTTGGACTGTAAAATGTCATTCCTCCCAAATCATTTCATAGACACACTGCGTCATAGCTGCTATGACAGCTGTGGCAGGATGAGCCAAATCGTGGAGAAATGTCATTCCTGTTCTTATTGAATTCACTCATTTTGTCCAACAACTGATGATACTTTGGTTGATAGCTGCAGTATCATAGACACCATACAATCACTTGTTAATGTACGTCATTGAAACTTACCATTTTTCAACAAAGCTGCAGTGCTCTGTCTGATGACATGATTTGAAATTTTGCACAATATAAGCAAAAGCTTCCAAGTACAAATCCTCAAAAGCAGAGCCATGTCACAGTCTCCATTTCCTATATATAAATTATGGTGCATTACTTTTTGAACAATCCTTGGCCAAATGGATAAAACTAGAAAAATACTGGTAGTTAATTGTGAGATTTGTGTCTCACCAACAAGCTGGCCATGTGGAGTTTTCAGGTTTTGTTTGGATGTCTATCACTTAAATAAGAGCCAGTTTCCCATAGAAAGTCCTTTCAAAAGACATCCCCTGTGGCAGATCATCCATGTTGTTGCCATATTCCATTAAACCAACTACATATCTGTCTTGTGTTGTGTCTTGATAGCATATTCAATCTAATTATATTTCCAAATACTAATTTAAAATATAATATAAAATATTTAAAAAATTAATACCTTTATAGTTTATATTTAAAATAATAATTTATTTTTTATGTTAGGAAAACATTTGAAATTATATCTGATAGTGGAAGTCATCAAGAATGGCAATACAGTGCAATTTTAACAGAATACAGAGATCAGTTTGGACTTGTTAATATCCCTGCTGAATTTACAGTGAAACCACAAGGAAAGGATTATCTGATCATATCTACGTACAATATTTGTAAATTTTTTATATGTGGTAAGATTAATTATTATTATTAAATTTGTAGTCATTACATTACAAAACATATTAAATTGCTTTAATTTATTATTATTATTGTGGCATCCCCTTCCCAGAAGGTTGCAACTGATGAACCATTTCTTTCCATTTTTTCCTATCATGAACATTTCCTAGATCAGTTTCTAGCCAATCCTTAATGTTATCACTGTATTTGAAGGAAATAATTATAAACAAATTTGGTTTGAATATCTTTGTGTGTTTATTTTCTTGATGTAGAGGAAAGTTTAAAAAATTTGAAGAGGAAAAGTGCTTCCCACGCATTTCACATTATTATTTTAGAATTAATATCAAAAAACCTTAAATCTGATAAAAATGGAACATTTATTAACAGATAAATGCTTTTGACGATTTAAAATGGCCATCTTCAGGTTTTAAAGTGGAATATAATAAATAGAACAGAAAGCAAATTTGAAATTATAAACATTCAAAATAATACAAATTTACATAGCAAGTCACATGCACAGGAACATAAATACTGTATATTAAATAAAACATAGATAATAAGAATAAATAATTAAAAAGAAAATTATTAAACACATGACTATGATGTTGATATTTCTTTTGATACAGCATGCCTACTACATCACATTTCAGCTCTGAGACAACTTAAATATTTGGAAAGTTTTGAAATTTATAAATGTATTAAGAAAGAGACCACAATTAAGATTCTGTAGTGGTGTCACATGCTAGGAAAACATTATTTGAAGTCTTAGTTTTCTTTATAGCCATTTTGCTATATTTATGTTTTTACTCATAATATTTGTATGTATCATGGCACACACACCTTATATTGCTGAGAAGAGAGGCGTAGCTACCATGGAGCAGTTGGAGCAACCTGCTCCAGGTGCACAAATCATGAGGGTGCCAAGTTAGAAAAGGCTAAATAAAAACTTGTAAAAACATTTGTGAAAAAACTGTGTGGATTTAATAATTAATCAATTAACTATTAGGTTTGAATCCATTCAACAATTATGCACACTTTTTAAGTGCTTATCACCTACATATCTTGTTGCATCATGTGATAAAAATATACTGGAAGGATCAGGATTGTTACAATTGGCATATCCCTCTGACATTTCTCCTAGTTTTGGATGTAAACTGCTTTGATTTAAAATGTTTTTATACTCAGATAAAAGAAATTACTTCTATATGCAAAGTTGCTAAACTACTTTTAATTCATTCTGCAGCCTCATGTAGCTTCTCTGATATTATTGCAGCATGCGTCATTTTTTTTTTTCTTTTTAACTTTACCAGGTCTATAAACATGTTTATTGCTTTAAACAAATGTTTTCAACCTGATCAATGGGCCATCGTCAGGTTATCAATTCTCTGGAACTTTTACAATCATTCTATATTCAAACAAATATGCAATAACAAATTCAAATTTAAAGAGGCTTGAACATTATGTTAAAATACCAAAATATACAAAAACACAACAAACTCTATAAATACATGAAATTGAATGAATTAAAATAAATAGAATAAAATAAAAGGACAAATATAATAACATAATATATAGAATTATATCAATTGTGCATTAAGTATTAGATTTTAATGAGCTGTTTTTGATCATATACTTCCAGGTAAATGATACAACTGTGGCATCCTTGTAATTTAAAAATTTGCCAGTAAGGCTAGATTTATATATTTCAAACTTTTCTAAACTCAATGCTAGAGTCGGTGAGCACACCAGCAGAGCCGTAACTAGGCAGGTGCAACAGGTGCACCCGCACAGGGCCCATTTGGAAGGGGGGCCCAAACTGCTGTTCACAAGAAATTATATTTTTAAATTGTAAATTTTTCCGCCTTTCTACAGTGCGGTTTGGCGATTACATTTTGCCATACTTAGACCCTAGATGTCTGCTCACCAGTGTTCCCAACTGTGGCGACTTTTAGAGGGATGTAGTGAGGTAGCTGAGACCTCAGACAAATCAGCCAAAAGTAGCGATTTTTGATATTTTTTAATCTATTTTTTGAGAAATTTAAATTTATGTTTATAGTTTTCAAATTTACAGATTTTTCTGTACTTTATAGAGCTTTCTGTCAACTACTAATATTATTACGATATACAAACTGTATTTCTAGATTTTTCTACAGTGTGCAGAGCTAGAAATCTGTAAAGGTAACATTTTGTAACAAAAATAAATCTACCCGAGGATTTTTTAAAATAATGAGGAAAAG
>NW_019385227.1:199206-210058 GCF_000671375.1 Centruroides sculpturatus | reverse complement strand
TTAAAAATTATTTTTTTATTTTGTACAAACAAAATAAATATATTGAAAAATATAAAAACAATAAAAAATTATACTTCAGAAGTTAATTTAGTATCAAAAACATAAAATATTTGAGTAGCCGAAGACATAGCCAAAGATTACAGCGCCACAGCACTGGCGAAAATTTAAATTTGTCGACTGGAATTCCTTCGGATAGCCGACGTTTTGGATAACCGACCTTCGGATAAACGACGCTCTACTGTATTTACATATTTTATTTATTGTGTTCATGTTTTAATTTATTATTAGGGCATCTTGTTAATGTTATATCTATCTTAAATTATATGTATTTACTGTTTTAAGATTATTGAAATGGGTATTGTTTGGGATCTAGAAATGATTTGTTCACTTTCTATTATTTCTAACAGGAAAAATTGATTCAAACTTCGAACAGTTAAGAGTTTGATCAGCTTTCACATGTAATATCAGAGAATACAAATATTATCTCCCCAAAGATAAACTTTGCTTAACTGCACTGCACACTGGGATGAATATAAAATACGACTCACATCATTTGTATTTTTTTATGCTTTTATTGATAGATTAAGGTGAGTAAATGTTACTCAACTAGGCCCTGCTGTAATAAATAAACAAAAGTTTATCCATTTTAAGATTTGTGCTATACATCTGCTCTATGGTAAGAAAAATAATAGGTAGAAAACAAGAATTTTTCACTACAAATAATTTGCTTTGAATAACATTTTTTTTAATGTAGAAGATGTGGTTGCTGTATCTTGAAATTCTGTGTGTAGCATCTTTGCAATCCAAACAATAATTTTGGTAGACGATCAAACAGCAATTAGTTAGGAAAATGTTACAGTTTATTTAAAACACTTTTTTAATTCAGATGCATTTCAGGTTGGCTTGTATTTCCAACCCCTCTTCAGTGCTGTTAAAATTACAAAAAACAAGGTGAGTTTCACGACATTGGTAAGTAGGACATAACAAAAACGTGGGGTGACAATAACATAAAAAACTTACATATTATATATTGGTACAGGATAGACTTGTGTGACAATATTTTATTACATAGTTGTATGACTATTTTCCATAATATGAAAAAGTAAAGGGCGTGGCTGTTTAACACAACATTTATATGAAAAAATATATATAACATGGATTATTAATTTCAAAATATCTATAAAGACTTACATTTTTAGTTAAAATGTATTATTCCTGATGAAGATGAAACAGAGTAAAAAATTGACAACTGGTGTTATCCGGTGTTCACAGAGTAACAGTATATCGACAAGTAATGTTATTTAAACCATTCCTAACATTCCATACAAGGGGGTGTGCTTTTAAACAATCTTTAACGCTTGGGGGCGCTCTCTATTAGTTTATACCATTGGGGGTCTATTGACATGCCTTCTGAAATATTAATTAAGTTATCTGTAGGGTGTTTTTTGATTTCTATGTGTTCTTTAAATTTCCTTTTATATGGGTCTTTTTCTAAATGTAACACTTTTATATTGTTTTTATTAATTTGGCAATTATTGTCACTTGTGTGGAAGTACCAGGGGGAAGTGTTATGTTTTAGGCGGATGGCAGCTTCATGTTCTTTAACTCTTGTTTCTAGTGGCCGGCCTGTTTCGCCGATGTAAGTTTTCGGATTTTGACAGTTGCATTCAAGTTTGTAAACAGTTCCTATAGTTTTAAGAATGTTTAGTTTGTTATTATGTTGTTTATTAATATCATAATGGATAATACCAATATGATATTTTGTTGGTCAAAGATGGTGCCAAACTGATATTGTCTTTTTTTAGGATCTTATTACAGCCCTCGAAAATATTTTTTATATATGGGAAGGTTTTGTATTTTTGTTTAATTTATATTTTGTATTAAATCTATTTTCCCAGTATTATTTTTGCCATGTGTTTAATTTCGATTTAGGATAGTCGTTAAGTAAAAATTTAGTTTCTAACTCCTTTATTTTAATTTTTTGCCATTTATTATCTGATATTCTTGTATATATGTTTTTTAACTCCATGATATAAATATTCTTTTTTATATATTCTGGAACATATGAATAGTAGTTGGTAGTTTTATTAACATTACATGGTTTTTTTTGTATGTTATGAAAGAAAAATTATTAAGTGTATTCATGATTGTTATGTCAAGGTAATTTATCTTATTATTGTTTTCTTTTTCAATATCAAATTGAATATTTTTGTTAAATTTGTTAGTGGTGTTCAGAATAGTATTATCATTTGTTATTCTATTATTGTATATTATTAAGTAGTCGTCCGCATATCTCATTACTAGTTTTATGCCTGGGATATTATTTATTTTTTTATTTATGTTTATCATAGCTAATTCAGCTAATTGCTATTTGATCGTTTACCAAAATTATTGTTTGGATTGCAAAGACGCTACACACAGAACACTTTTTTGGTTTTTTTTTGTTTTTTACCAATTAAACAGAGAATTTTACACAACTGAAATGGTACAGTATATTTCCTTCTTATGAAAACAATTGAAGCTCATATTGAAAGAAGTTTAATTTCCATGTAATAAAATAACAATTTTAACATTTAAAATAAGTCTTCAGTTTGTACATGTTTATAACACAGAAGTGGAAAACAAACAGTTGTATAGCTCTGGAGGTTTAAAATTGGTTTCTGACATGATTTTTGACAGAACAGAACTTGAAAAAAAAAGCAGAATTTATGTTTCTAGAAGATTTTAAACTTATTTTTGACTTTAGAATCTATTCCTAAAAGTATTGATAGAGTATTTCATTACACCCTGTATATACATTGTGTGGATGTGAGATAATTGAGAGGGGGAAGCAGAGGTTACAGCCTCTGTTACAGCCTCTGTTTCCCCCTCTCAATTATTTGGACCAAGATCTATTTGGGGTGTAGCCAAAATGTGTAGAATAAAATTTTAATTAGAGCTTAGAAAATTAATTTATATAATTTCAAATTCATAAAAAGAGTAAAAATAAATGTAATAAATTAATACAGACATCAGAGGAAAGGATAAGATAGTCTGGCAGAGTCCTATTTTCAGGATTTGTGATTGGTGTTCACAGAGTATTTAATATTATAAATATGTTTAATACTTTACAAGTTTAGATACAGAGTTAAAAATACAAAAGCTAAATTGAATTTTGTACTTTTATCAATTGTTACTAAAATGTTTTCAGTTTCAAAAGTCATTTTCACTGAATTTAGAATACATTTCATCAAAATAGTCAGTCAGTGTTGGAATTTGCTTACAAATTCTAAAAAAAATACTCAATTTGCTTTTTTCTCATTTCAAAATAATTTGATATACTGTATTTAAATAAAATAAATTTTTATTTACATTAAAATAGGCTTTGTTAATTGTTTTGTTTTGTTATTTTTCTAGCTCACGTCAACAGCACAATGACCTTTAAAGAAAATGAAGACAAAAATTACAAAACAAAGGTAATCGAAGATGTGGATATTGTTCTGTCTTACATCTTTAGCTGGTACATAAACATAAGTAAGATAGAAACATACCATAAAGAAAAACTTCTGAAAATTTCATCCCATTTGAACAATAACAAGTTGAATTAATTGTATTACAATCCCTTGTATTCTTTGTGTTATTTCTTTACCAATATTTAATTTATTATATTTGAAAAACTAATAAAGTATAATAATTTGATGTGAAAGAAATACTTATAAAACTTTACAAGTAATAACTTATACAGGAAATCCTTGTTAATTTAAACTTGGATTAGTTTGAAATGAAACTTTTGTCCAGACTGGGGATATAGAGATTTAATTTGAAAGTAACTACTTCAAAATTCAAAGTGAAATTCTGTCCAAACTGTGATATCAGTATGTTAACTCATTTATTTAGATCAAAGTGCCTCCATACTATAAGAGAACAATAGACCAAAATCAATTCTAATCTAGTCAATATGTTTTGCTTTTACAGTAACATATTTTTGGGTGTCACCTGGACTACCCTTTTTCTCTTATCTCATAAAATAAGACTAATTTTCAGGATGGCAAGATAGGGCTACAAGTAGCAGATTGAGATATTTATAGGGCTCTAGGCTAACCATATGTGGGCAACTTACTACTTTTTGGGCCACTTTAAAAATAATTTGGGATACATTTTGAGGAATTCTGCTTTACTTTTCATGAAACGTATATCTGGCAACCTGTGAGGTTCTTGCCAGACACTCTGTTTATCTGCAATTAATTTATATTATTATTATTTATTGATTAACAAAAATAGTGGCTACATTCTATACATGTAGCCATATTTCATTTGCATAATAAATTACATCAGTTATGTGGTATTTAGCATATTGTATAGATATACGTAAATCTCAGATAATTCAAAGTCCTGATTATTTCGTCCCTTGAATTTCAAACTAATGAGGATTTCCTGTATTAGAAGAAAGTCTTTTTCATGAAATTACTGAGAAGCAAGTACTGAAATTGTGAAACTGATTCAAATCAAATCTGCACGTCATTCAGTAAAAGATGAACCTTTCTTATTTAGTAAAAGTCTGATGGCTTATAATGGTCAGATAATGTAATAAGATTTTAAGATTTGGTTTTCAATTATAATCAGAAAATAGTAATAATTTTTGTATATTATCTTCTAAGTTGAAAGTTATTTAATAATAATGTAATATTTACGTAAAATTTAAATTAATATAAAATGGATTTCTACATTAGAGTTTAAAAAACGAGGCAAATAAATCAAAATGGTAGAAAATAACACTGTTGTGCATTAAATTGTATATAACAAAACATTAATCAGTCAATAAGTAAAACTATTTTATTGTTTTTTTTTATTCAGTATTTAACAAAGAATGTAAGAAGTTCAAAGTTATTTAATATGACTGTAATTACATTATATTTCTTAGCAATCATGAAACTGACTGCTCATCAAAAAATGAGTTTGAAAAGTTCATCATTTGTTGGACAGACTATATTGGAAATACACAAAAATATTAGAATTTTGTGGGTGTTTTTGAATAAACTTAAGAAACTTCATTAAGTTAATCTCTGGAAAAGATAATTTAATAAAGTTTCTTAGGTTTTTTCAATTAATTATCATTATTAGGATCCAATACAGAAAGAAACTGTAAGATTCTAGTATTACAGTTACAAATCCATGTACACTTGATTCTTCAGTCATCTTTTCTGAAGAACTAATATTATTTAAATTTTTATTAAATTTAAATATCATTATTTAAATTTAATAATTGTTTTTAGTATATTTTTTGCACAGTGAACATACATCAGTGTGCGCAGCATCATTTTAGCTAACGTTTATTAAAAAAATATATGTATAAATGCCTTTGTTTACTAATAACAAATATGCTTTAATATGTTGATACATGTTAGTTGTTTTGTTTAACTAATTAATTTTGCTAATTATAAATAAAGTCTTTTCATCTATGAAATGATCCTTTTTATAAATAAAATACTTTCTTAGTGGAACTAAAATCAATATAAATAAAAACAAAACCTATAAACATTCCAGCAAATCGTTTTTAATATCTTAAAAACATTTGGATCCTGATAATGATAATTAATTGAAAAAACGTTTTTAAGATATAAAAAAACAGTTTGCTGAATGTTTAAAGGTTTTGTTTTTATTTATATTCTTTTTATAGTTATTTATCTGTAAAACTATATAAAGTAATTAAAGATTTTATTACAAAGATTTATTTTAACGTTAATTTTAATATCCAGTTATTGAATTCGAAGTGCAGACTATTTTTTACACACAAAAAATGTTTATCATCATTCTATGATTTTCTTCAGTTTGATTTATTTGTTTAAAGATCGTGTAATGAATTATTACAGGAATAAAAAGTTTTTAAGTTTATAAATAATTTTGTCATAGTGTTGTTGATGAAAACAAGTCATTTAAATTCAGTGAGAATATGTAGAAACTATAATGATTTGTGCAAAGAAAATCAGCTAATAATTGTTTTTATTACTGTAATAAATAGTTAATATTTTAACTATTAATATCTTTATTTAGAAATAAAACTAATACTCTAAATAAATACACTTACACTCCATTATAGATGTGCTTCATTACAGCATGATATACAATACATGTTAATTATGTCCCTGACAATAATAATGCAGTCTTGTCCAAGAAGTTGCATCTCCGGGTCTCACTCCTCCAGATTTTGGGACTTAATGGGGACATATCCAGCATTTGCGAGTGTTGTAAAACTTTACTTTTATTAAAACTTGAACATTTTCTACTTGCGGTCCAGATATATTGCAATCTCGATCCCAAGAACTACATTGTAATGGAGTTGAAGTGTACTATAGGATTTGTATAAATTTTTATGATTTATCAAGTTTTAAGAATGTTAGTTTAATTCTAATTGAGAATAAATTACTTTATTGTGTGGTATTGAACCAAGCCTATATGTATTAATTAAAATTGAAGGAAGCTAAATTGCTTTCACAGTGCAATTTGTAAACATATTGGGAAATTCAAGAAATGAATGTGTTCAACTTTAATGTGCCAAATTTTGTAGTTTTAAATTCATTATATACATGTAATATGCTATAAATTTTTAATATAAATGTGTTTTTTATATCCTTTATATAAAAATATGTACAAAATATTAATATTTTATTAAAACATAAAAAGTGTCATGTTTTGTGATAATTAAATAAGTTTTATTTATGTGTGTTACCATTTTATAGAATTACATTTTACTCATTTCTCCATACTTCATTAAATTTTAAATATATCAAGTAATAGTGTCTGTTGTTAACGGATTCTGATTTAATGAATTTTGGAAACAATTTACCAAAAATTAGCATAACTCAAAAATTCAGTTAGAAGTAGTTTTAATGAATAAGATTTTGTCTGTCATTATCTCTGTAAACTTTCTACAAAATTAATTTAGAAAGATGAAATAATCAGATTTGTATTATTTGGGTCTGCATATAATTTCATATTATACCAAATTCACTTTTGGGCTGCAATTTGAAAAAGTTGTAGATCTATAAATTCCCACTATTGTCTGCCTGTCTGTCCTATAGTCTCGAGAACAGAGTTAGATAGATGAAATACAAGACCAGATATATAATAGAAACCTTGTGGGCAGGAGGCCCCAATTAACTATATACAGACTTTCAATGCAAACCAGAAGTCATGTTATTTCATTTAAAAAATTTTCTCCTAAAAGGAGTTAGATGATCTGCGTGACTATCGTTAAAGGAAAAGTATTGTGAAAATCAATATAATGTATGGAGCAAGACACTACTAATTTGTGGTGGAGAGCATATATTTTAAATGAAATAAATTAACAATTGCATCCTGGCATTGTGATGAGGTCACAATAAATAATTGCTCATAATTAATCAATTATATTTGGATTAAACAATCTATCAATGGTCTTAAATAGTTTACTTTTCGGGGCTCTTTCTGCCCTGTGGGTGCTAAGAGAGTCTTTTTTTCTCCCGGCCTATCGTGTATGGCCAGCTAGTGAGGATGGGACCAAGCTGCCTGATATATATATATATATATCTTTCAGGCAGCTCAGTGTGTTTTTTTAAAATCTGCCCTGTGGGCACTTTTTTAGCAAGTCCATTATGGGCTCGGCCAGGCCCACAATGGGGTGGCCCGGACGAGGACGCCTGACATATCAGAAATAAACTACTCCATCTTAAAGATTTTATTAATAAAAATAATATTCATATATAGAGGTAGAAAGCACTATAACCCCAAAATTTTTTCTGGGCCAGAGGAAAAACTCAATGGCCTGTGGTTACCATAAAAATAAAATTTATTTCTACTTTAAACAATATTTTATTATTTAACCCTCCCTCTCCCTCCGCGGGTGGAATTTCGGAAAATCCCATCTTAGGGTCATCATGAGAACTCGCACTACTTGTGTACCAACTTTCAACTCCTAACCGTTTGGGCTCTGCGCTTATCATCAACTCATCTCGATTATATATATATAGATTAAATTTCTTAAGAATCTGTAGAAATCCGATTTGAAATTTCGAGAAGTATTGACAAAGGATAAACACTAATGGCCCATGCACACGAACGACAAAATGAAGGCAGCGATAAGCATCATCTACGGATTCGATCAAACGACAATCGTCTCGTTTGATCGAATCTGTCGATCAATCGACGTTGTTTCTCGTTGCCAATTGTGCACTGGTCTTAAGTCCACCGTTATACCAGTAGTAGTGGATTGGGTTCCTTCGAGGACCTAGGCGCAAGTTTGTTATGTAAAAAGTCTTTTTTTTTTATATTAAAACAACTAAAATCGTCAAATTATGAGTTATGTCACTGTTCTTGCCTGGGTGCAAAACCTCCACTGAGAGGATTATTCGAGAAAATAAATATAATATACCGATTTTAATCGTATTTATTGTTAATTTTAATTAAAAAACATAGCAAAAAGACAATTTTTGTTTTTTGAAGTAATTTGATGCCGAATCAAACAAAAGCTTTATTAATTTTAAAATATCCAAATGTCACGTGACACACTTCGTACGCGTCCGCCGTCCGATGTGACGCTCCGCGACGAAAACAAGCTTAAGCAATGGCGTCTTCGAACAGGTACACTCGATAAGTATTCCGACAATCTTTTGTTCGTATCATATTTCATATCGATCATTTCCAACAAATAATACGTGTTTTGGAAATATTCGAGTGAAATTAGTCTAGATTTGATTAATTTTATGGAAGAAAACCTCTCAAATAGCCTTACCCCCTAATCAGCACAAGTGCCGTAGTTTTTTACCAGGTTTGTACGGATACCGTCGCAATTTTTTCGCCGTCTTATAGGAATCGTAATTATAGGAACCCGTGTTATGGGGGTCTACTGTACTATCTTCTTCAGCTATCTTCGTAAGAGTGAGTACACCAGTAGCCGAGTGAATAAAGCCACCAAACACTGGTAGCTAGTCGTAGGTTCAAATTGAAATTAATTGATATACAGGAATTCAATCAATATATTAAGATGGTATGTACTGTACATTATCTAAGAAGTGTGTTAACGTAACTGCCGAGTGTCATGGTCGAAGGGCCTAGGATTGCATAGCGAACAAACAAACATACCCATTGATGTATATATACTGTATATATATATGTACAAAAAGAATAATCTGAAAATTTTCTTTAATTTAGAGAATTTTTTCCTCTTTGGTGCACCGACCATTGATTGATTGATGTTCACATTGGATGTCACATCCTCGACTATCCTTTGTATCAAAATGAAAAATGCAAATGAATTAAAAACTATCGATAACACATATTTAGTATTATTAATTAAAAATTAAATCATTAAAATAAAATTGAACGTTGTAATAAATGTAGGAATCGATTTTTCTGCATGAATGAGTGTAATATATTAAACTTTATTACACAATTAGTGTTATTGATGTCTAGCCTTTCAAAGCAGAGAGAGATATTCGGTAGATGAAGGAGTTATGCTACATTCACTTGATGCTTTCCAATGGAAAAACGTCGCATAGGCTGATACTAATTTTTACAGCTTTCTTTCAAAATGTTCTATTGATTCTGAAACTTATCACCGTCATCTATTGAAACAGTGTTAAAAATAGTGAAAAACCTTACCAGTATCACATGAATTGTCTTTGATACGGACAAAGCTATGTTCTTCACGAAAGTATAGAAGTTAGAAGTTCTATATTAACTGCTATAGATCCTATAATCACATACAAATTATTTAATAATATGGAGTGATTCGTGCAGGGACAGAACAAGAATTTTCAGTATCTGTTAGCAAAAGGTTATTTCAAAACTACAGATTATAAATTTATTAGAATGGGTTACAGCCTCAGAGTCCCGCAAAAAACATCAAAATCTTTATCAACAATGTCGGTTAATAATCAGTAAATCCAGTAGATAAAATCTGATAATTGATACGAAACAGTATTTTAGAGATATGAAACCCTTTCATCAATGCTCAAGCTCATCAACAAGAAAAAAAAATAATGAATTAGGTGCAAATGTTCACTTCGGGGAACTATTTAAATGAATACGAATTGAAACATTTGTTCCCTGTCTATTCAAGGAAAAATATGATCATTATATAGCTACCGTTTAAGTAAGCTAGTATTCTTCGATACAAATCTGTGCCACAGAATAAAACTAATATCAGCATCCCAGAAAAAAACAAAAATGTTACGGAACATAAAGAAACAGCAGAAAACAAACACATATTTTAACATAAGTAAAACCATGTATGATCAGATATCATCGATGATTAAATAAATAAACTGTATTTCATATTGCCAGGAGTTGTCAGTCTCATTTATTCTTTGAAATAATATTATTTTTGTAATATTACATTTGAAACATCTGATTTTGATAAGTTACATTCTTTCGATCTTTGTTCACATCTTATAGCATACCTAAGAGTATTGTTAAACTTTCCTCGATTTCCTTAATTTAATGTAACTAATTCTCAATTAAGTGCTTGAAAATAAGGAATTTACCTCTGGCACTTACCACAAGCACTTATGTGGTGGTACACCAATATATTTTTGTTATATTTTTATATATATGTATATATATAATTTTCTATCTTTCCTTCTTTCTTTGTTCTGTGTTCCTTTGTCCAGACTTTCTGGAACTTTCGTCCAGGTGTGGGTGGTCGGTGACCTAATTAGGAGACAAAGGATTAGAAATAGCCCAGAGGGCAAGTGAGAGACTAGAGAGTAACTTCTGGCTTCGGACCTAGAAGAGGGAAGACCGTCAGAGAGAGGTCTCCAGGTCGGTGTTGCTTCGGCTGAAAGAGGCACGAAGAGCACGTAAGGAAGAAGTAGCGTTGATAAGGACATTGGCCAGC
>NW_019385227.1:196725-198612 GCF_000671375.1 Centruroides sculpturatus | reverse complement strand
GATAGTCTTGGATAAAGCTTAGCCTGAGTCACGTACTCCTAGTCTTCGGTAAGATTTACCCACCGTCTTCCTATCGAATTTACGATTTAGAAACTGATCATACCTGCATATCCTGTTAAAAAAGTTCCATCATAGACACAGAGTTGTTCGCTATCCAATTCAGTCGAAAGTCCAGGTAGTTCATTAATCGGATCACGTTCGGGTCACCACTTTGTCATTCAATCCTACTGATGTTTAGATCTAACATTAAGCAGGCAAACACGAACAGTAACAAAAAAGAACTTTATTAGAAAAGGTTAGAACTGTCACAGACATCCTCGGGCAACACCCGGACAAAATCCAACGAACTTTCGCGCCTTTTCTTTTTTGACGTTGCCAGCCACTCTTGTTGGCAAGTGTTGCCAGAAAGAGTTCGTGATGGTGGCAAGGGTTGCCAGTCAGTGTTCAGGATCTCTGGCGCTGGCGGCCACACATGCTTACCTGATGTTCAGTATGCCACTATCAAGATGGTAAAAACTCTAGAGAGAGGTCTGGTAATTACTATAATTGAACTGATGCACATGGACATAATATTTCTAAGATTTTACTGTTATATATCAACTATGCTTGCAAAAATTAATGTATCTAACCCAACTTGTCTCGGACCTGTCATGCCAATCGTGTATCTGACCCAACTTCGGTCATATACACGATTGCTATGGCACGTCCGAGACAAGTTAGGTTAAATACACGATTGCTNTTTCCTTTTTCCTTTTCTTTTTAGATATAAGTAGGTTTAAGTTAGAAGTTAAGTATCTCTTTGTATCGCGAAAGTCTTGCTCGACTGTGAATCGAAAAAAGGTGTTGTTTGTTCGTTTGTTTGATGTAAGGACTCAGGAGGTCGGAATCAACAAGAACCTTTCCTGTATATGTTCACAGAAAATAATAAAGCACGTCTTATTTGTTTTATATACCCGTTTCTTTGTGAAATCAACCCTCACCACGTGCTTATTACTACACTTATCGAGTCGATGCGATTTTCTGCTAATTTTAGTGGCACCACGTTGCGTTACCATCATAGGACATTCGTTGCATTTTATAGAAAAAACGAGGCCTTACGCCATACCACGTCCTGATAGTCACACCGTCTCCTGAAAATAAAATCTTTCTCCACAATGACATGAAAGTGAACTCTATTCTTATAAACTTCTTTGCTGATTTCTGCTTTACAGATTTCGCTTTATACTTAAATGATTATTGAGTATTTTGTCTAAACTTGAAGTAGGTAGACGATTAAATGAAATAAACTACATTAACAATAAACTTTTTCATAGAAATATAATTTTATAAACGAACCACTATATCTAGTATACCAGAGCCCCTTTAGCCGCCATTCAAAAATCATCGAGTGGCGTTTCCACTTCCCAGGACGAGGACCTAGGGGTTGGATTTTGGGAAGCGGTGTTGGTGTTATGTGACGGGGTTGTTTACGGCTGTTACGCATGATACGTAAATGAATGGATGCGATGAACACGTTAGATAATGGTTCAGTTTTGAATGTTATCGTGAGGGGTGTTTGTAAGGAAGTGTTGTAATGAATATATACATATATAAAAATAACATAAAACCTACAATTAATGAAATTTGCGCTGATGACACATTAAATAATACATGTTTGTCATTCAATCCTACTGATGTTTAGATCTAACATTAAGCAGGCAAACACGAACAGTAACAAAAAAGAACTTTATTAGAAAAGGTTAGAACTGTCACAGACATCCTCGGGCAACACCCGGACAAAATCCAACGAACTTTCGCGCCTTTTCTTTTTTGACGTTGCCAGCCACTCTTGTTGGCAAGTGTTGCCAGACAGAGTTCGTGATCTTGGCAAGTGTTGCCAGACAGTGT
>NW_019385227.1:173269-194082 GCF_000671375.1 Centruroides sculpturatus | reverse complement strand
CATAAGAAGTTGGTAAGTAAAAAGGAGTCGGAGTCGGCGGATTTTTTAACGACTCTGACTCCGACTCCACAGCCCTGGTTTTAATTAAAGTTTTATCGGTCTATAGGATATTCCGAATAAAGATGATGTAGAAATGCCCTGTATCTATCTATGCACCTAGTCGTGACGATAAAAACAATAGATATATTTATTTTAAAATGGAAAAACTCTTACAAAATAACAAAAATAGTCGGATTTGAACGTTTCTTTCCCTGCTTAACTGTTGTAAAGCAGTGGCTTGGCATTCGGTTCGGTATATCCGGAATCTGGTGATAAGTTGTTAAGACAGCCTTATATTCTAGAACCTCAAGTCTCACCAGGTTAATTCTCAATTAAGTGCTTGAAAATAAGGAACTTACCGCTGACACTTATCGGCAGTGTGTCGAGTCGATAAGATTTCATGCTAATTTTAGGGACACCACGTTGCGTTACCATCATAGGACATTCGTTGCATTTTATATAAAAAACGAGGCCTTACGCCATCCTACGTCCTGATAGTCACACCGTCTCCTGAAAATAAAATCTTTTACCAGAATGATATGAAGGTGAACTCTATTCTTAAAAACTTCTTTGCTGATTTCTGCTTTATAAATTTCGCTTTCTACTTAAATGGTAATTGAGTATTTTGTCTAAACTTGAAGTAGGAAGACGATTAAAAAGACCTCACGGAAGGCATCCCCCTAGGCAGATTGCCCAAGTGTTCCGTTGCCATAACCAAATAAGCATCAAACCCTTCATACGTTCTTTTTGGATTATAGAACTTGTCCACATATTTTCACAGGTCCATTTGCAGTTTGCAAGTGGGAAGCAAACTGACCGGATGACCGAGCGGTCAAGATTGCAGCCTACCGCTCTGGGAAATCCGGGATCGAACCCGGACGGATCGAAAAATCCCCAGAAATTTTTCGCGGGGTGGTCCATCCGGATATGTCGGGCCCCGTGTCCTCACCACCCGGCCGTCCCATTGTGGACCTTGCCGAACCCATAATGGACTTGCTATAAGAGTCCGTTATGGACTTGCTATAAGAGTCCGAAAAATTAACCGAAAATATTACACAGATTTATGTAACAGCTAATACATAAGTATTTACTGTTTACTATTATATATTATATTAAATTCAATTTATCTAAGATTTTATATTCGAAATGTTTAAACTTTTTGAAAATGTAAAAATAATTTATAATCGTATTTATTTTTACATTTTCAAAAACAAACTCAGAGTGACCTCGAACGGCGAGATGGAAAACTAAAGGTTTTAATCATAATGTTAGAGGATTGTTTACATTTGTATCAGAAGGTAAAGTCGAATGATTTTTTTATTTTTATATCGAAATGTTTTTGTTATAAGCCGACTTCATCGGTTAATTGAATAGCGTTATCGTAACTACAGATCAGTATAAGATTTAAAAATTAATAGAAAATATAATTGGGATTATCATGACCAGCTTTTTACTTCAGATAATATAAAATTATTGTGTAACGTAATGAAAATCTTCTATATACATTGTTGTTATGCAAGAAATGGAACTTAAATGACTTCACTTGCATACAGTTTTGTGGTTGATTTTTCCATTGATAATTTGTTCCATTTTCATTTAGAAATAAATATCATATTTTTTACATTTAAAATGCTTTTGTTATGATTGCAGATCATTTGTTTAATACTTCTTTTCTTTCTATAATTTACCTCCATTTGTTTCATTCTATAATATCTATTAACTGTGGTTCTTCGTCCTAGCTTGTAAATAAAGTAACTTGTACAACCGTAATCAAAGAACTTCGTCCGATACTTGACAAAATCCGATACTGCCATACACATAGAGCAAAGATGACTTTAGAGAAGCTGGTCAGTCTGGGCTGGGTAAGATTCGAGCTCTGAATGAGGGGTTTCGCACCCCCGAGAATTGTAGACCTCTTATACGAGCAAAAATATCAAAGGAACCGTACCTGTACATGCGACCTCTTGCGAGATATTTGCCTTCAAAGGTCAGTTTTTAATGTGTATCGGTATACTGCCTATTCTCCGTGCTCTGTGTCGTCGACCAACACTCCGCATGTATTTGTGCACTTGTCCTTATTAGCCCGGTCTTGGCACGGTCGGCACCATCTATTTCGCACCCTGCAGAAGCATATTGCCAATATACAGTTCAAAATACAGTAATGTTACAAAATTATGATTTTTTAAAAGTCTCTTGAATAAATGTTATCTAATTTCAAATATTATTTTTAAAAATTCTATCATTCGAGAATTTGATTTGAAATATTTAATAATGTATTTTTCATTAAAACTTTGTTATCTTCTTAACTAACTTATATTACTAAATAGAGTGAAATCTTTAACTTCAATTAATATTGTATCCAGAAAAAAAAAAACAAAAATTTTATTAACTGTGTGAATTGTCAGTTTTTATTAAAATAAAACTAAAGAAGTGAGTGGAAAAGTGATATATGTGACAAAACAGTTTCCTTTATTAATTGCTCTTCAGTCATCATTCTATGATTATTATGGGCTGTATGCCCCCATATGACAATTTGGTTTTTCTTTCCCCTAATTTATTTATTTTTTCTTAATGATACTTTTATATAGGATGTTTCAAGTATAATAAACAAAACAAAAAAATAATAACAAAATAAACCAAATGACAGCCTTAATTAATTGGGCTGTTTTTATGCTACAACTAATAATTAGAAAGTAAGTAATTTGATACTAGAGGTAGATGTTAGTTGTAATCTTTTCTTGAAATTAATAATTTAATATACTTTAGAACAGTTTGGAAGAGAATGGAGTGAGAATCAAACCTACAACCTCCTCTTATCGTGTGGTGCATTGTCCAGTTATGCCACTTGGACCTCCGAGCGACTCTTTACTTCCAGACACATTTAAACCTTTGATATAACCATCCACCGTTACGTAACTCGATTAATTAAGGCTGTCATCTGGTTTATTTTTAATACATCAGGCTTTGGGATATTTATATACAGTATGTATATAATAAAAAATGAAAATTTATTTTTATTAATTTCTGATATAAACAAACAAACCTTATGTTAGTATTAACATTATAAAGGTGGTTTTTTTTTTTTTTCATTGTAAAGTAAGTTGGACAAAACAATACCTTAAATGTTTCTTACATTATGAATACATTATGCACACAAAATTTGACAAAAAAAAGATAAACTGTTTTTGATAGTAACATTGAATTTCTCTATCTAAAATATGTACACTGAATAAGGAGTGTGTGACTGTAAAATGAAGAATTATTATTTCTTGCATCTATGGCTTTAGGAGTCTGTTTGATATGCAAATATAATAAACCTCAGAAAATGAAGGTTTTTCAGTGAAAATATGAAAGAAATGTGAAAAAAAAACACTTTGCACTGGGTGTCATTCATTCCGTGTGAATTTGTGTTTTATTTTTGATATAAGAAATTGATTTATGTTTTATATTTTATGATAATTAATTATAAGTAGTTTTATTTACAAAATATAAGAAATAGACAACAAAGAATGAAAATTTATTCTTTCTAAAAATGCAAAAATATGAATTAACATTTTTGACCTTTATATTTTGTTATCAAGTCTTTAATATTTACAGTGTATAATAAAAGGGAGATCATTACAGGTATTTCATTTTATACATACAGTTTTTGTTTTATGATCTTTCCCACTGCATCATAAATTAATTATTTTCCTCATCTGTTAAGGGGACCGGATTGTCTTCTTCAATCCGTCAAAGCAGTTCATTTGTTATATCTTCATTATCAAACTAAATACATTTCTTTGTTGTCATTTTCACTTAATAATTGAAAAAAACTTAAAATTTTAAGTATATCTAACTAAAAACTTTAAAACAAAATTTTTTAAAATTATATACTATTTTATTGTGGAATTTGTTAAACCCTAAACAAGCTCAAATCTAAATGAAACCACTCCACATGCGTGTAACATTTACCGCTAGTTTATTGTTGCTAGATAAGAAAAGTCAAGAAGGAGCAATGCTGCCAGAAAAACAGAACAAATAAAATAACTTAAAAATAATATTTTGCATACGGTTAGTTCACTCCCCACAATAATCATCCAGGGTTTGATCCTATAAGAGGTGGTGTAGGTCTTCATGGGCACATGTAACTATTAACAACTTGGCAATGTAAAATAAAATTGGTGTGGGTCATCATGACCTGCACCTATTTCTATTTTACATTGCCAAATTGTTAATAGCTACATGCAGCCATTGTGACATACAGTACCTTCTCATCTCTTTTCCCTCTACTGGAACATATAGTTGTTATTCAGTTTGCTTGAATACACTACAAGAATACCTCTAATGTCTGTCATCATGTCCCACCTCAACCTTTAAAGTTTGCATAAATTTGAATGCATGCCTGCATTGAAAACAATTTTATTTTTAATCAACAAGTGCAATATCTTTTTCTGTTTTTTAAGCCATGTTTTTATGTGCACTGATCATTCTATATTTTTAAACATGTTTTTTATTGTTTTAGATTCTTGTTGTTGATACTAATATTTGACATGTAATTTAAAATGGTATTCTAAATTAAAATAAAGTTGTACATAATCTGTAATCTAGGATTGCATTAAAGCCACCTAAAAACTTAATATCCAGCAGAGAATTCAGCGGTGCTAATGTTTTTGCCCATTCAACACAGGTGAAAACATTAGCACCTCCGAACTTCTCTGATGGATATTAGGTTTCTTAGTAGCATTAGTTCAAGTATATTCAGTTTTTGAGTGGTAGTATTATGTAAGATTGCATTACCAGAGAAATAGATATTCTTAAATCATCACATAAATTTCACTTCCATGAGATGTTTCTATTTAATTAATCTATCATTGTTCTTTAGTACAGATAATAAAATTATGATACATGTATTGCCCCTAAACCAAGACATGCTATGATTAAAGTGAAACACAATAATTAAGCATTATTCTATGTTATCTGTCTATATATTTTTTATATTATTGAATCAGATAATATCTTATGAGACATAATAGGACACACTCATATAAAACACTACAGAAAATATATAAGTATAGGATTATTTGCTTAACAAAAATATTTAATTCTCTTATCCTTGATTCATTCATTTACAGATTATCTCTTACCTTAATTGCCTGAATGCAGTTTGTAAAAGTATGTGAAACCAGATAGCTTATATCACCCAGTTTTGTCCAGATTTGATTTGCTTATACTTTGTTAAACAGTCCACATATCCCATGTTATGTTAAACTTATTATATTAATCATAGAAATTGATAAATGAAACACATGACAACTGCCAAAACAAAATCTGAACAAAATATGCTATATATATTTGCTACTATAAAATATTTTAAAATTTTGCATATATTAAATATACAGGTATCCCTCATACAACATGGTACTTCTAAACACAGTTCAAAAAGTGGGGATATCACCTGTACAACACAACTTCCAGTTTTACTCTAACACTGTTTTGGAAGTCTTCCATACAAAATTTCACAATTTTTAAGTGTAAACTTTTTTATTCAATATTTTTATTTTATTCAAGTAAGCATGCATGTTGTCTCAAATTTGCCCACAGATTTTATAATATTTAAATTTTCAAACTATTTTGTACTTTTTGTCAGATTACTTTAATGAAAACTGATAGGACAAGGAAGAAAAAAATTACACTAACTTTCCTATCAACTAGTGTTGTCATTGCTTCAGACTTTAACCCTTAAGACTCTCACTGTATTTTGTTTTTATAGATTAATCTTCATATTTATAAGTTTATTTAAACATTTTTAGGTAAGTGTTATTAAACTTTTTTTAAACTGTAGGTAAGCAATCATTTGTAAAATGACAAACAAAATATAGTGGCATCTTAATTAATAATTGAATAATTCAGTATTTGAACACAAATTTAATGAACAAATACAATCCACTAGAACAAATTTTCGATTAATGACATATTTCTATTTCTTCATTCATAAAATTTTTTTTATGATAAAAATAAAAAACATGAAAATGTTTCTGATACTTCTGATCAAAATCAACAAAAAATCTGAGATGATGATGATACTTTGTAAAAAGAAAACACTCTTATTTAATTAAATTTAATATTAACACATAATACAGTACTTTTAATTGTGATTGTTAGTTAATTATTGATTGGAAATAAATTACTGATTGCTTTCATAAAGCCTATGGAACATAACCCTATGTTTTGCATTAGTCCTTTGTTTCATGTAGTGTGGATTTGCATAACACTCCACTTTTTCGAAACATAACTACCGTGTTATACAAGAAATACCTATATGTATATATTACAAGATAGTAATACCTGTGTAAAGAAAATAATAAGCTTATTTATTTATTATTTTTTTTTTTTACAGACTAATTGATGCAATAATCTATTTCAATAAAAATCAGATGTATGATTAACCATATCTAATTTTTATTGAAGTGAGTAATCATATGGATGACCAAATAAATACAATCACTTAGAAATATGGAGTCAAGTGTAAATAATGATCTGGCTTGTGGATATTTTGTTTTTGTTAAGCATTCTCATAAGTTTGTATTATTCATAAATGATAAACATATTTTAGTAATGAATATAAATACACCTAATTCTGTTTTTACATGAACTTTTTTAAACAATTTTTAACACAATTTAAAAAACAATTTTCTTTTTACATGAGTTGTTTTAATGATACGTACAAAAGATTTTATATGAATTAACATAATTTTTGCAAAGCATATTTTTTATAGAAAATCAAATAATTTGCATATAAAAATGCAAATTAACAAAGGTAATCTAGATAACAAATTGGATAATCATTTTGTCAGTTATGATCTTATTGAGGAATGAGCTTTAAAGTTTCAACGTAATCTGAAATCGTTAATGTCTTATTAGGAATTATATAAAGGCCTAGCCATTAATAACCGAATTCATTCATAAAACAACTGTAACATCAGCACCATAGGACATTACTGCTAACATTGTTCAAGAGTTTACAGAAAGAACACCTGTGGACAAAGAACACAATAACCAAAGCATTTTTAGTAATAGCAGTGATATTGCAATTATGCACAAACATATACGTTTATTGCCAGAAAGTGACAGCGAATGAAATCTTATGTATAACTTACATTACATGTTCTGCTTAATTTTTATATTCATTAATTCTTTACGTTTTTTTTGTTTTTCAAATAAAATTTCTGTTTCTATAATTCATTTTCATTTATATGCATTGTATATGAAATAAAATTTGATAACACGCAAAAAAATAAGATTCTAACAAGATTTTTCATATGGTTTATTTCATTATTTTCATTGATTTCTTAGGTCCGTAACCAATCTTCTAATTTTCTATATATACAATGTATTTTTTTACACGATTTTCTTTTACATGTAATTTCTAGGAACCAATCTATTGTGTAAAAGCAGAATTAGGTGTATAATTTATAGGAACCTTTTATTAGAACAACATTTTTAAGATTATAAAAGAAGTATTTTAAATAATGCATGAAAATAGATGTATATACTGATTATAACTTTAATATTTTTTTTATATGTTGTATAATTATTGAAATTTTTATTTATAATTATTATACTTTGAAAATAAAATATAAAAATGAAACAACAGCCATTATTTCATAATTTGCATTTAAATTTTTTAGATCTTGAAGTAATTATGAGATTAAGACAAAATATTATATAAATATTTTAATCTTATTTTGTTTAATTATAATTGTTTATTTACAGCATGGATGGTTGAATAATAAGAGCACTGTATAGAAAGATTTAAGTGAATATTAAGAAATGTCTGAAGTAAAGGAAATTATTGAAAGTAATAATCAAGGCATTGAAGGATGCCAAAAGAAATATTTATCAACACTTCCTGAAGCAAAGCAACCATTGAAGAAACGTAGAATAATTCATTGTGAAAATTCCAAAGAAAGTGATGCAATTTATATGAAACAGAAACATACAGAAGATATTGAAAAGAACATACTAAATAAAGATAAAAACCAAACACTTCATTCAAACGATATATATGGTTCTGATACTGATCGTCCTGGCTTTCTGACAATGGATTTTTCAAACAGTGAAACAATTGTAGATAATGCTGGAGAAATTTTAGTCACTTCTCCATCAAATCAATCCAATGATGCTTTAAGTTATATTATGGGAATGAATGCAAATGCTAAGTGTGGTGATGTATCACAATTGTGCAAAAGTCCTGAACAAATAAAGAATTTTCAAAAACAAATAATTCCAGAAAATAATACAGATATTGTTATATCAAGTAAAGTTGAAAGTGAACCAAAGCTATGGAAAGACATTTGGAATTGCGAACAACATCATGAGTTGTTAAATCAAACTTCATCTATGTGTGATGTGTCATCATCAACAAAAATAAAAAATACTAGAGTAAGAAGAAAATTATTAATGTCTGGACCAGATAACTTAAATAAATCTATTAATGTGGATGAAGGAAAGTTAGAAATCATCGAAAAGAAGAAAATTCGAAGGAAAAGAAAACAAGACGAGTTTTGTGCACAAGAAATAGATGATATGTTAGAAGGTATGCAAGGAGAAATAGACTACTTATTGGAAGAAACTGCACAAAAAAATAAATTGACATCAACAAATGTGAAGAATATACTTCGGGTTGGTGATTTTTATAAAAATAAAATCATTATAAGCATTTCTATATTAATTATATATTATTGTTTAATTTAAAATTTTAAACATTTTATTTCACATATATGAAATTAATTTAAATAACTATTTATGTAGCATGTTATTACAAATGAATATGTTTTATCTATGGTACGAAATACAATGAAGATGGATGAAGGCAAGTATGATGATGTAGAAGAAGCAATATATGAACCAAAGTTAACACGTTCTAAAGCTAGGGAATTAATGGAAAAACAAGTTACTGTAAGAAGTTAATTATATTTATGTTTTTTAATTAAGTTTTATTTAATGTATTTTAACAGTTAAAATAATTATACAAGTTTTAATTTCAACATAAAGCATTTTCAATTGTTATTAAAACAAAATTACATTATCAAAATTATTTTTCAGTTACCTTGGCCAGTTTCACCATTAAAAACTAGTAAAGTATCTACTACTAAAAAATTATTAGAAGAAGAATTTTCTGAGGATGAAAGTTCTGATGAAGAATATAAACCAAATAAAGAAGCTTTGGTAAGAATATCTAAATTTAATAAATATTTATTTGTAAAAATTTTGTAAATAGAATTTATTTTATTTATTTATTTCATTACATTTAAAGGGAAAGTCTTGACAGACATATGATTTCCACCCCCTACAATAATATATTATAAAAACAAATACCATCCCTTAAAATATCAACAAATATCATCCCTTAAAATATAAACTAACAAGATAAAAAAATAATAAAAAGAATTAAATTTTTACAGATTGAATTATGAATGCAAATATTAATCTTAGTATTATTCAACTTTACAATTATTTAGGAAAATAATTGAAAATACAGTGGGTGATCGGTTAACGAACATAATCCGTTCCAAGACTTTGTTTGCTATCCGAATTGTTCGTTAACTGATTATCGATTTACCATAGGTTTTAATGGGAATTTAATTAATTCGTTCTGGAGACCCCAAAAAATAAAAAATATATACTTTCTTACTACGTTTATTTATATGTAATAATAAAACTTACATACATACACAGTCTTGCGTTTTTATTAGTCATGTTTTTTCCGTTTGAAAGGGTTAAAGAATCTGTCTAATGTCGATTGCTTTTCTCTCTTCTTCACAATTTTTCGTAAGTAATTAATTAATAGCATTGTAATTGTAGAGATCCCCAAGCCTCAACCTGGTTTGGATGCCATTCTAAGACCGTTGTTCTGACATCCTCCCACTTCTACAAAGGATCTTTAATAACAGATATCGGCATTAATCCTCTTTTTCAGAAGAAAACATATCTCGCTGAGTTTCTTAATGTTCTTCATTCAAGAGTTCTTGGCATTCTTCTGTCATCAGATCTGTTTCAGGTTCCATTACGAACTCTTCAATGTTCTTTATTTCTCAGATGTGATTTTTGTTACTCCTTTAGCTGCTGGAGTCTTCTTGATTATACAGCATTTTTCTTAAATAAGATTGAAGTGAGGCCTACTGTAGACCTGTTTATGCCATATTGCCCAGCAACATTAGGCATCTTCTGCCCACTCTCTACCTTTGCTGTTATACTCTCACCTTTCAAAAAGAAAAACAGACACAAAACTTAACGAGTGTCTACCTGACAGTCTCGCGAATACACAAAAGAATTGTTTTGTCAGAAAAATAAAAGGCTTGAATTACAAGGGAGAATTTCAAAGTTCGGAGGAAAACTATCTGATCGGTATATACCGGGTTGAGCGTCGATGTTGACGTCTCCCACACTCTGGAAAGTTTTGAATTGCTGCTTGAAGACAAGGGAAGACTAATTGGTATTCATTATTTTACATTGCTTCTTCTTGTGTTGTTGTGTGGGGTGTTCATTATCCAATCATGTGTTCATTGTCCGAACATAAAAATCTTTCGCGAAAGTGTTCGTTATCCAATTTGTTCGTTATTCGATCTGTTCATTAACCGATCACTCACTGTATATGTAGTATATTCATATATTCTGTATTAAGATATTTAATTTTCTCAGAATTTGTCATTTATTTACAGTCTGATAATCTAGTCAAATTGATTCCTTGAGGTTTTTCCTTCTTTTCTTCTTGTGAATTTTTTTTTTATTTAATTCAGTCTCAAATCATGTTAAATTTGTTATATTTTTAATGCTGTTGAAGTCAATTTTTAGATATTTATTAATATTGAGAAATCCACTAAATATATTTGTCAAATAGCTGCAATTATGTACTGCTTAAGTAACTGTAAAATGTATTGAATTAAGAGCTTGGCAATTTTTACTTATTACAATTCAATAACAACATAAGATGCATCAGTACATGTCAAGTCAACTGAAACTACTTGAATTATTTTATTGTAATGCAGTGATTAAATATAATATATTATTATAGTATTGATATATTTATTATTATTTAGTTTATTTCAAATACATAAATACAAAAGTATTACAAAATGAAAATTAACGTATAAATAAATTTATATTTATGGTAGGAGCAAGTTTCTATTTTTGTTTAATTAGCTTTCTACTAAATAAAACACACTAGACAAAACAAATACAAACAAAAAATAGAAGGTAAAAAAAAATAACAGGAAAGTATGATGTACAGGGGCAAGATACTACTAATTTGAGGTAAAGAGCATATATTTTAAATTAAGTAAATTAAAAATATGATTAAAAATTTCAGCTCAGTGTTGTGATGATGTCACAATAAATATTTGATTGTTATTGGATAGGTCTTCCAAATGCATACTATTCTATAATGAATTCCAGTTTATCCCATAGTAAAACAACACTTGGGAACTAGTAAATTATTATTACATCCATATTTTCTGTATGGAAATTTCCAAATTGTATTTGTACTAGTTTTTCCAGTCCTAAATAATTCATTTACAAGCTGTTACAATATTGTAGCATAAGAAATATTAAAAATGAATAAGAAAATTGTATTTTTAATTAAAGACTAAAAAGTTTTCATAGCATATTTACAGCTTTTAAGAAATGTAGATGTATTTAATTTCATCAGTAATCTGGAATCATGTTCAATATAAGGAGCTCTGTTAAATATCCTCAATGATAAAACTCAACTTTTTAAATTTTTAATTGTTTTTAAGAAATAAAACAAATAAGAAATGAAATAACAGCATTATTTAGCTGATGATTAAGCTGCTGAATTTCATTGTTAAATTATTATATGCAGTATTTTGCATGTAGACTTAATTTTAATAAATTTCATATTACATTTCTGTCATGTTTAATTTTAATGATTCTAATATTAAAAGATATAAATATTTAAAAATTTTATTATTAAATATTTCAGTTTTAAATTATATAGTAGGACAGAGAAATCACTGAGATTGGCATTATATGTGCATTTATCGCAAGTACAAGTGATTTCTCCGTCCAACTATACAGTATTTGTGTGAATATCAATCCATTGATTATTTTAAATTATATTTTCAACAATTGAGTAAAATTAAATATGATTTGAAAAAATAAATTTTAAACAATTTTTATTAATATGAAAATCTATTTAATTTAGCTGCAGTATGTAATTACCAACAATAATTTAAAACTATATTATTTTTATTAGATTTTAATTTGTTTAATTATTAAAATGAGAAATTAAATGTTTTAGTGTCACAGTGAAGATGATGAACCTTTATCCCAGCCAAGCGACATTGGATCTCCTCAATATTCACATCCAAATACTCCTCGTACGCCCTCATCTGATACACTTGAGGAATTTTCAAATGATAACTGCTCACCTTCAAATGCTATTTCTCAAGAAGTAAGTTGTTTCCACAGATTTTTAAAATATTTGGTCATATACATTTAATGTAATTAACAAATTTTTCAATTTAATCACATAAAATGATCATTTTAATCTTCTCATTGTTACATATGGGTGAACTTGTCCCATCTAGATACAAATAGATTGATATGGATGAGTTATATCTTACTCATATATAAATAGATTAATATGGAAATTTTCAGTATTACTTTAGGTGTGCATCTCTGTTAACCACTTCAGAAATTTCAATATATTGTGAAAATTTTCTTATTCTTTTTCCTTATATAAACAAACATATACAGGACATTTTGTTAATTGTAATGATTTGGGACTCACCTAAACTGATAACAACAACTGACTGATAACATTAAGTGGAGTAATTAAATAAGACTACAAAGTCATTGGAAATTTTGGTTTTTTGACTCTGGCATTAAAAGGACATGTTAAAACAATTAAATAATGTATTATTTGAAGATTTATTGTTATTTATTAATATATAACTCATTCAATATTGTTTGCTTGCTACCAGTTTTAACAACAGGAGGCATAATGCCAACAGTTTAACTATTGTATATAATGATTAAAACAATTAATGTTTAAAGCACTGGTTAAGACTGATAGTGATTGCATGTTAAACATTTGAGGCAAAGAATCAGTCTCTGAGTTCTCTAGTGTAGCAAGGCTAATGCCTTTGCTGAATCATTCAAATGACTGACAATTAAACCAAGTATTGTCATGTGATTGTATTTAAAACTGTATTTGTAAAATTGCATTGACATTAGATAATTATTTTAATTTAAATAATTAAATAACTATTAACTTTTAATTAAACTAAATTTATTTAAAAATTAATAAATATTTATTTATATAATATTCTAAGTTATTGAAATAAAATTCTCTCTACTAATTTCAATTGTAAGAATTTTTTGATTTCAGAATTTCTTTATTTTTCTAAAATAAACAATTTTAAAAATTATATTATTACAGCTGAACATTAATTTATCAAACATTTGTAAAAATATTTTCGTAAAATTTGCTTAAGTTTTGATGACTGTATTAATAATAGTTATTTAAAACTACAGACAGACAGAATTGCTTTAAGAACAAGATCAAAACTTCCTTTGAATGATACTCCATTAGAAGATATCGAAGCATCATTTGTTGCACCTGACATTACTATAGATATGTATGATTCTGAATGTGATGATGAAGAATGGAAAGATTTTCTAAATACTTTTAGTAAACCTCTTGGTAAGTTTCTTACATAATTCACTAAATTCTTTACCACTTCATTTGTGGGAATTGTTTTAGTTAATCTTTATCATCATCTTTAAATGCAGTGAAATGAACTGCTGCTCTGGGGAACTAGGATTGAATCTGGGGTATTGAAAACCCACAGAAATTTTTTATGGGTGATCAGTCCTGGATATATCAGGCCTATCTGTTACAACTTGGCCTCCCTCATTATATGCCTGCCTGAACCCATGATGAGTATGGAAAAACCCTCTTAGTGCCCAAAGGACAGAATTTTTAAAAATTTAAGATTTTTTTTTTTAAACTCTTTCCACCCTGTGGGCACTAAGAGGGCTTCTTTTTGCAAGCCCATTATGGGTTCGGCTAGGCCCACAATTGGGCTGCCAAGTGGTGAGGGACAGGGCCCAACATATACAAATGGACCACCCCCTGAAAAATTCCTGGAGATTTTTCAACCCGTTTGGATTCGAACCCGGGTCCCCCAGAGCGGTAGGCTGCCACCTTGATAACTCGGCCATCTGGCCACAAATTTAAGATATTAAATGCAGTTTTATTTCTTGATAAACAAATTTACACGTAATATGTTATAACTTTTGGTTTTTGGAAGATAATGTGGATTTTCACCTATACAGAAAATAGTATTAATATAACTTTCCAAAATGGGTCAAACTACATTTAGTTATTCAAATTCATATATAAATGTCAGGATTTATTCTTTAAACTAAAATTTAAAAAAGTTATGTACAGTCTCTTTTGTTTAAAACTCTATAATACAGTAAAACCTTTCAGAATGGAATCTGAGTAAAATAGAAACCTGCCTAAACAGGAAAAATATTTGATACTATGCAATTCTGGTTTACACAGGTTTTATTGTTAACTATTTGATATTAATTTGAGTTTATTATTTATTTTAAATTATAGATTTTGTTTGTTTGTTATATAATTATGGTTTTTTAGATTTTATAGATTCAAATGATATGCCAGAAGATGATGTAAATGATCCAGAGTATAATTTTCTTGAAGAAGAAGATGTCCTTGATAAATGGGATCTCAGAAATGATCGAGCTGTGAAAATTTCCAGTATGAAATTAAATATTCTTAATTTTGTAAAAAGTTTTGTTATGAAAGTAAAATTAGTAATATATAGGTAATCCTGGATATATATGCCATTTTGATGAGTGTTGGTTTCAGTTAATGTAGGTTAGTTCTAAGGGAAGTTTAACATTGTCAGCTCAAAATAGCTCAGAGCTAGTAATGCAGAACCAATCCCTTTTCCACAGACTCAGTTTTAGTTAGTTAGTAGGAAAAAGTGAATTTTAGTTTTTCTAGTGCAGTGCTCTTATTCTGTTTTCACACTTAGTGTAATTTCTGCAAGCATTTACATTTTAATTCTTCAGCTTTTATAGAAAAATTCTACAAAGAGAAAAGAAGGAAGCAACTGTGCAGGCAATGCATGATAAATATATTGCTTTGTTTTTAAAAGTTTTACTTCATGCATTTCTTTTTTGAGTTACATTAATGGTTAGTTTAAACTCTCTACAATCAGTCATTAATGTTATTTTCCATAATTTGTTTTTATTTTTGTATTCAACTACGCAGCACTTTGTCTAAAATGTTTAATTAATAATTTTTCAATAAACTTTTTTTAACTTGATTTCTTCATTTCCTATGTTTTTATTTTGCCAAAAGAAATACAAATGTAAAAATTTACAATTTTAGAAGAATTCTTAACGATCTAATTCATGAATTAATTTTTTCATATAATCAATAGGAAATAACTTAATTCATGAATTAAGTTATTTCCTATTGATTGTTTTCTTTGATATGTGTGGTTTTGATATATGCAGTGTATTTGTAAAATCAATTAACTGCATATATGGAAGGTTACCTACATTAATAAAGTGGAGATTTTAATTACAATTACTTATAAGTATAATTAAAATCAGCCAATTAAAACTTAATCATAACTGTCAAATTCTTTGATCTATAAAATATTGTAACTTGAATTTAAGCAAATGAGTTGTAATAATAATAATGGTAATATCAAATGAATATGGTATTACAGAACTTTCTTACTTTTTATTCTATTCTTACAAATCTTTGCAGTCTATTGAAAGATTTTATCAATAAAATAATTTATTTAAAAAAGTCTAATAAAAATGATTCTAATTGAAATTAATAATGCAGAGCCAAACCAGAATAATTATTAATAAAATTTATTAGTCCAATTTTATCTAAATTATTTCATAATCTTTAACTTAAAAATTATGATTTAGTTTTCATAGTTTTATAATTGGATGTTGATTATAATATTTCATCATATTCAGATTTTACAGATAAGTTCATGAATATAAGTACTAAAATTAGTCTTTGTATTTGTATAAAATATAAATAAAAATATTAATTTTTGTTCTTATAATAATAATTTAATTCATTTTCATTTGAAAAATTTATTAATTCAAGTCATATTTGAAATTACAACATACTGAAATCCAAAATCAAAGCTGAAAGTGATAACTTGTAAAATCACACTTTTCCAACAAATAGGTTTAATAAACAAACGTTTTGGTTTATTTTATAAACCTGTCTCAGGTTTTAAGCTACATAAGGTAAATTTATTTGAATGTTTCAAATAAATTTACAAGTGTTTTTTACTATCTTATGTATTTTTGTAAATATAAAAGTATTATTCTATCAGTTTCAATTAATGATAAATTTCAAATGATGAAATTTGTTGTTTCAACATAATGTTTTACTACATAGTAATACTACATTGCATTCAAGATTAAACATATTACTATAAAATTATTAAGATATATTTAGAAATTACTACCATTAAACAATTAACATTAAAAATGTTAATTCGTTAATAAATTAATATGTATTATTCTTAGAATGCTTTTTACTTATTCAAGATTATTTAAAATATACTTTATCTCTTTATTTGTGTATAAAAGTTATTTTTATATTTATTTCTATTTAAAATAAAAAGATTTTTATTAGTGTTGTAACGAATAGTATATTCGGCCTCAGGCCGAATACCGAATATTCGGCCAGGAGCGTGGCCGAATAGCCGAATATTCGGCCAAACTATTCGGCTTGATTAACGCACGTACGAAAATTGGCGCGCAAACCGCATTATGGCAAGGATCCTGCTCTCCATTGGCCCGCTGTCACTACGCTTCGCCAATCGCGTTAATTCTTGGCAGTTGTAGCCGACAGACAAGAGTGTCATGGAAGTATGTGATAAATGATGATATCAAATGACCTACATTTGTAAATAACGGAAAAAGAACAGAGAAGGACCGCGAAGTGAAAATGTGAAAATAAATATGAAATTGAGTTGATAACATAATCGAACAAGTCGAGGCAGCTTATTGGCACGAAATTCGCGGCCGTCAATGCCAAACAATTGTTGTCATAGACTTCGGAAAGCTAAATGCTTGTAATGAAAGTCACTTAGCGTGCACGGGCGAAAGCCTGGGGCCGTTCGGGCTATCAAGCTGTCTCGAATCTGTGAAATCATAACTGTGACTTATATCGACGTCCTATCTGTCTCTTTTCTCCGTTATCACCAGGCTGAGTCACGTAATTGTAAAATGGGAACTCTACGACGGAAAAGTGACGAATCGAAAGTATCGTGAGCGCGTATTATGATGTATGCACAGGCATACGTGGATTAGAGCGATAGAGGAAAGAGAAAGGGAAGAGCAAAGACGAGCGCTTAAAAAGAAGGATAGGCAGGGTCAGACCCTCAGATGTGCGAGGATTCTCCAACGATAGACGTGTACGTGTGCTGATCTTTGTAATTATAAATTGTGAATACATGTGACTAATATTATTTTCTTTTTTATTTTGTGCATGTTACAAGTTATAAATAAATATAAACAAACAACACTAACTCGATAACATTAAATCTAAATACCAAAATGATTAATTTACTGTGTTTTTGTTATTTATTACTCCTGTTTTTAAGTATTCGGTATTCGGCCGAATAGTGAAAAATAGACCGAATAGGCCGAATACCGAATAGTAACCGAATATTCGTTACATCACTAATTTTTATATATGGATAAAATTATTTTATTAAAATTACTAGTTTTTGGTCTGTTAACGAATATTATATTTTCTTTTTAAATTAAGTAATTAATATAGATTAAATAAAAATATTTTAATCATAAAATATATTAAAATATAATTATGATTTTATTCATTTTTATTCATTTATAAAATTATTACACAATGTTGATTATTCTTTTAGAACGTGAATTTAATGAACTGATGGCTGAATTGTTAGAGGCTGCTGAACAGGAAATAGCAGATGAAGAAGAAGAAAATAATAATACTGAAAGGTAATTTTGCAATATGTACTATAGTTTATTAAATAAATTATATTCAAATCAAATGTTTATTTATCACATTAGGGATTAAACTTAGTTTCAGGGGGAATGTTTTTAATTCTCTAAATTTAAAGATAATGCAAATTGAAAAGGTTTATTTTTTTAAAACCACTAATCTAAATAAACATAACATAAATGGTAACAAAGATTTCATTAATTACTTAAATTAACATAGCCGGAAAAAATTTATGTAATCAAAAATTAGAGTTGGACTTTCTTGAAATTACTTAGAATATAAATCTTCCATTCATTTTCATCTAATTTAAATAGAGTAAAAATCAAATTTAAAAATTATGAAAGGAATGAATCGTTGACCGGAAGATTTTTGAACTAACAATAATAGCACTCTTATTAGTCTTCCTGTTTCTATTTTCTTAAATGCTGGAACCATGATAAGATTGAACGACTTCTGCAAATATTTTTTTTGATTGATAATTTTATAATCTAAATTTCTACTAAACCTATAATATTAAACACCTTTAACGATTATTGAAAGTAGTCTGAAAAAATTTATTTTTTTGATCTTGAATATTCCAACTAACAATATTAATCTCAGTTTTATTGTTAGTTAGTAGTCAGCTAAATTAGTATAGTATAATTTCACTCTATGACTAAAAAACAGAATCTACCGAACAGTCTTTGGTAAAATTATAGATAACTTTTTTATTTTGATAGATTGAATAATCATTTTTAATAAAATTTACTTTTTTTTCTTTGCTTCAACATGATAAAGAAGAAATTTTGCATTATCAGTCATGTGATTCTTAGGTAAGATCACAGGTCATTTACTTATTCCAATGGAAAATCCCTTTATTTTTTTTAAGTGAATATAAAACTGAAAAGATTGATTCTTCCTATGGATAGATCCAAATTCTGTTTGTAATACTATGGGTTCATCTTTCTTAATAATTTGCACTTCAGTGATTTTTTCAACTAAATCCATAATTTTTAATCCTTTATAAATTATATTATTGTTTGTTTCCACATTTAACAAAGAAAAGATGATGCTCCTTAAAGCAAATGTGCAATAGTAATTAAATTCAGTACATGAAATCATAATTAAAAAATATAAAAAAATTCATTTCTGTATTACAGAACAAGAATACATCATTAAAGAACAATTTAATCTCAAATGTTACAAATCAGAAAAATGTAAATCCTGTCTGAAAATTAATACAAACATCAATATTAGAAATTACTTTAAAACAGTGTTTCTTAACAGGGACACCATGACCCCCTGGGGTTTATAAGAAGTTTGCCAGGGACTGCAAATTATGCAAAATTTATCCATATTTGTGTGAAAAAGGGTTCACAATAGTGATGTAACGAATATTCGGCCACTATTCGGTATTTGGCCTATTTTTCACTATTCGGTCGAATACCGAATATTTAATCACTATTCGGCCGAATACCGAATACCTAAAAACAGGAGTAAGAAATAACAAAACACAGTAAATTAATCATTTTGGTAACTTTTATCAATGCTGAACATACATTTCAAGATCGAGAAAGCGCAATTTTTTGCTTATTTATGTAAAAGATCAAAGGAAAAGTAATATAACTAAGTTATTTTTTAAGAGATCAAAAAAGGGTAACAAATAAAATGAAAACTACCTACTTATTATGTAGTTTAGTCATCTATATACCCGTATATAAAAGAACAAGTCCTGATAGGATAATTAACGCAGAGCCAAAACCACTGGTGCTAGAATCTTAAAAATTTTAGGGTGTGTTCCTTTTGTAAAAGTACGTCTAAAGTTTAGACGTACTAAGAAAAGATTTTACGAAATTAAACCCTAAAGGAGTGAAAAAGGGTAAAAAATTTGTATGAAAATTTTTACTGCGTGGGCACATTAGATCGAAACTTAGGTCATAAAATGTGAAAAAATAATAATTAATGATCTGTAATTTTATGAAATCATCCTTTATTATAAACTTGAAAATTAAATTAACTGTTTTGTTTCATTGTACAAAATTATTTACTATAACTGAAGTCAATAAGTGGTAGGTTATGGTGCAGAAAAATCAACTTTTCCGCATTTTTGGGAAGAAGTCTGTTCCTCTTCTTCGTATACGTTTCCTGCATCACTAAAAAGCCTCTCTGAATACATGCTGCTTGCAGGAGCTGAGAAGTACTTAGCAGCCAGTTTGACTAAACATTGGGAAAACTTAGATTTATGTGTAGCCCACCAGGCAAATGGATCGTCGTTTCTCTTTAAAGTTCTCATGCTCAAGTACTTATCAAGGTCACCTGCTATGATGTTCTTTGAAGTAGAAGCTATTCCGACTCCATTGTCATTATCGGTAAAGTTCTGAGCAACTACTTCATCATAGCACTCCCAGAAAGATGTGCGAATGCTTTGTCCAGGCTCATCGGTTCTTTTACGTTTAGACTGCACGGGAGAAGAACGCACGCTTTCATCGCTGCTGGTATCATAGTCTGAAACTAAATCTTCAACCAGAATGTACTGCCGGGCTCTTTCTTTTTGCAGTTGGTTCGTGAAGAAATTCGTCTTAAACCTTGGATCTAACAAAGTTGATATCAGGTAGATTTTATTATCGTCAATCTGTGAAAAACGTTTTATCCCTTGTTGCATGGCGATCGCCATAAACTTTAATTTAGGTGCTAGGTCAGAAGACACGGCCTTGTTGCAGTAGCGGTT